>NC_084825.1:34127326-34427326 GCF_958449725.1 Rosa rugosa
CTTAACTTGCTCATAGTCTAGAGGATTCCATTTAATATGTAAAGGATTCTCATAAAACAAAGCCATTTTTTCATTGACATCTCAACTATCCATAATATATTCCTTTCAATACATTGACCAAGTAGTGGCACATAAACATATTAACCCATCAGTGACAGGCTCACCTAAACATAGAGAGCACTCGGCCAATTTCATTGACTTAGCTTTCAAGTACAATATAAGTTTGTGAACATTATCAAATTACTTGATTGTTAGAGTCAAATTTATGTAGCTATCTACGTACTGGAATCATGTATGTATGAATATCACCAATCTTAATTTTTGTCGATGCTACAAAGTTTCGTGAAGTATACAGTTAGGCAACTTAGTACTTAGAACTATTGGATCCATTACGTTCGGTACTACTAGAAGCAGTACGTGGATGGTTTTGTGCTGGTAATGTACATTACA
Source organism: Rosa rugosa (assembly GCF_958449725.1). NCBI lineage: Eukaryota > Viridiplantae > Streptophyta > Magnoliopsida > Rosales > Rosaceae > Rosa > Rosa rugosa. The sequence continues at coordinate 34,127,777 of NC_084825.1, forward strand.
TATGTGAGATTAAACTATTCCATGTGATCAGTTTTCGTGAAGAATCAAACGAGGGAAACGTTCCATGTTAACAGCCATACCATGACTTTCATGGACTTATAAGGCTTTAACTGCAGACCTGCAGCAGTTCGAAAGGAAAAATAAAATAATGAATTAGGTTATAACGTATGTGACAAGTAAAAGTAATGAGACGTTGAGGAAATGTATCACTCCAAAAAACAACGGCAGAATTGGTATAATTAGTGAATAAATACAAAGCAAAATGTGTTTATAGACAAGTAAGTTCCAACTTCCATCCATTTAACCTTATTGCTTATTCAAAAACTTCCAAGTCTAGCTATTATATAAAGAATGTTAATATATATGAGTATGATTATAGTTTGGAGCTAATGACTTTATTTTAAATTTGACTCTAGTTTTTTATTATTATTATTATTTTTTTTTTTTGGACAACTTGAAACACTCAATCAATAAAACCAAGGGGTATCCATTTGGCTTATGTTGAAGAGCTAGCTTTCAAAAGAAGTGATAGCTTGTAGAAGAACTTTGTATGATAGGGGATGAGCAAACCAAGCACTTACAATCTAAGGACAAGTGAGAAGAGCATGTTCAGTTGATTCATTTGGATGCAGGCATAACCGACACTCAGCTGATGGTGCAATATGCCTTCTAAATAAATTTGATTCTCATTGAAGAGATCAATAAGAAGATAAATGACAAATACAAACACACACACACTTAAAAACTGAATGGTCGAGATGTAGATATGCGACCGAAAAGTGACCCTAAACTCTAAATGCACACTTTAATTTCAAAGTGAAGTCTCGCTCTAAATAGGATCTATATATATATATATATATATATATATATATATAGACACACACATATATATATACTTTCAATTTAAATCTTGTGAGCATACCATGAATAATGTATGTAGTTGCTCATGTAGTTCCGAGTCATTAAAGGAGTGGAATGTGAGTTGTTAATCAAACTTATCAAATACTGATGTTATTATTATTATTTTTAAACACAAAAACTCGTACAAATTATGTACATCAAAAACTTTTCAGACAACTTTAGCCAAAGTTGTCAAATTAATGGCTGATAAAAATGGAAGGCCACAAATCATGCACATTTAAATTTCTCAAACCATGTGATCAAAATATGGTCAACAAATTTAACTTTTTATATTAAAAAATTTTCTATGCACCGGCGATATAAGCGACTCAGCACTTATTTAGTAATCGCAACTCTTAATATATATAGTTAAATTTTTTCTAGTAACCAAAAAATGTATATAATGTTATCCAGCAGTATATATATAATGTATATAATGTACCAAATTTTGGAACTACTTCCTCAGGTTTAGTTTGGTGGGATTTGGCTCCGCCTATCATTCATAGTTTTTGTAATCGGGACCGAATGGGTCTTCCTAATTTCCGTTTCTGTTGATGTTGTATAGAGGTTTGGTATAGTTCCCTATCTCTGTATTTATTTTTTATTCAATAAATTATTCTCGTTTCGTCGAGGTTTATATATATATATATATATATATATATATATTGGTGCAAGTACACGTCGGTGCTCTGAATGCTCATTTACATACCTGAAGAAGATACAATTCTTAAATTAAGTAATATCCTTTACGTGAGTGTCATATTAAATTAACGTAACCAACCGGTCATCAAAATCTCTCTTCTAAAAAATAAAAAAAGGCAAAAAATCACAAATAGTCACTGAGTTATGACTCATTCGACACTTAATTCACTGTATTTTCGACAATATCACATAATGTTTGGCTCCAATTTTGTTGCAGCTGGTCAACAGTCTCTTTTCTGCGCGGGCGTGCCAGCACCGTTCGGGTGCGGTCGTCGGGGGTGTCCCTTGACCTGACTTCTTTCAAGCAATTGTGGACGAGGAGAGCACCAACCTCGTCGCGGGATTCTTTGTGCCTCGTGGTGAGGACTTTTGCTAATCTTCTTGCGTCACCAAATCGATACTCGATGTTGTAGATCGAGCAGAGCGAGAACCACCGGGAAGTAGAGAGAACTTGCTAAAGCGTGACTTTAGCTTGGCTGGGTTGCTAGGGCGTTACCCTTGCTTGGCTGGTTCTGTAACCGTTGTGGTCGCGGCACTACCGTCGGCTCCCGAGGAGACTAGGACCGAAGCACGTTGACAGAGGGTTTGGTGGCACTGAAAGTCGGCTTCTGAGAAGACTAGGACTAGGAGTATGATCACCGGTAAGAGAAAGAGAATGAGAGGAGTTGCTCTTAGAGAGGTTTGCTCTAGAGAGAACTTAGATCATCTTAGAGATGTTGTTGTTGAATGTGAATGTGTGTGTTGTGAATGGGTGTGTTAGAATGAGAAGAGAAGGTGTTTATATAGGGAAGAAAAAGAAGAGTGAAATGATGAGTGGAAGAAAAATAATGAAAGTAGATCTAAGTTCACTTGTAAAATATGGAAAAGATAGAGAAAAGATGAAATGAAAGCAAAGCATGAAGGTGCAGCAACATGGAAGTGGTGATGATCTATTAAAGAGATTGTAGAAGAAAAATATATCCAAGGAAAAAGAGAAAAGCATCTAGCTTTCTTCATGTGGGTAGGAAACATGAACATGTGAATATTGAGCTGGTTTTAGGTCAGTTTCTGCCCCTTTATTTCTTCAATTATTTCTCCAACAAGACTTCATTATATGCCTTCGACTTCTTCATATGAAATGTTCCACTATGAGTGTAGATCATCCTGACAAATTTTCAGATTTTTATTCCATGTGGTTGGGCCGAAAATGCTGCTGGACCTCTTACAGGTCCAGTTTTCCAGTTTTGCTTCTGTAGAAAATTGGGCTGATTGTTTGAAGGCCTTCCACTCAAAAAAAAGCTCTGGCACTCTTCATAAGAAATGATCCTTGGGCTGTCTAGAATGGATCTACAGAGTTTCAGCTCATTTCAAGTTCATTTGGTCAGTCTGCCGCCCCTCCTTCCTTGTTTAGCTCGGTTTCTCCTAGCCGAAGTAGGAAAATGTGCTAAAGTTGACTTTTCATGTTTCCATGCTTCCATGCTTTCATAGTAGGCTTTATTTAGCCTCTAAATATATATTTCGAACTTGTCGACAATATATAGCTTGAGCCACTGACATTGGCTCAATTTCTCCAAGACGTGCCTTGTCAGGCCAAAATGTTCATTTTGGGTCCAAACATTGCCCCCCAGACCTCGAAGTCAAAGGTCCTCGTCTTGACTGAAGAGGTCTTGAATCAGCACTCCTCTTATAATGTCGTTGCTCCAAAGCCACTTGTATTGGCTTGACTAAAATTACTTGAACAGTAGCCTCTCTCCCTCTTAATTATACATAGTGAGCATACATATATTAATCGCCAGTCTTCCTTCGCGAACCATCCTTTGCGAGGCCATGTAATTAAAACCACTTCGCTGCCAACAATTCGCAACCCAGCTTTCGCCACAATTATTGGCAAAAATATTGATTTGACCTCCTCCACTGCTAATACCATACTAGGCATATTAAATGCCTCTTGTATATGTGCCCAGACCAATACCAATGGCCTCTTAAGTATATTAGCAAGTTCCAGCCACTATTAGGCAAGAACACAATTTTTTGCATCCTCCGCGACGCACAAATTTGAAACTCTTTTTGTATTTTTGTATTTTTTTTTTTTTTTAAATTTTAATAAGACATTGTGAATCAAGGTTTAGACATGCGGCCCAAGTATAGTCGTCTAGACACAAATTTTCTTTCAAATCATTTGGGCAACCTTACTGAAATGGCCAGGTGGGGGAGGGCGAACAAGAGAGGCAGAATCCATTTTGGCATGAGCTACTCCCACATAGTGGTTTAGGCCCATTTGCACGCACTTCTGGATTCAAGAACCTGTCATGAACGTTGTCCCCTTTCTAGACACCATTTCACATAGGCTATACTTACTAAGATGAGAAAGGTCATAAGTGTGAAGACAGTTCAACAAGTGTTAATAAAAGCCGCCCTTAACCTTAAGGGACCTGAACTAGGCACCAATAAGGAGTTTAGGCCAATATTAACAAAAGAGACTTCACCTATTCCGTTATGATTCACAACCCCTTACCAAATTCAATTTTTTTTTTTTTTTTTTTTAACTGATTTTTTTTTTAATGAAAAGAAAACTAGAAACGAAAAAATTAATAGAAAATTAAAAGCAAAGAAAGAAAGAAGCTAGCAGCACCATGTTTGGCTAACCTCTAGAAGACCACGGGGGAGGCCATCTATGCTTCATTCCAAGCTCCGATGTATCAAAATTGGTAGGGTAAAAATCCCTCCTGTGAGAGCTTGTAGGAAAAGAACAAAGATACTTCTCATCGAAAACTTGGGAAAAATTTGGCTCGTAGGAGGAGTAATCTTGCCCCCCAAGTATCTTTGTTGGTTGGCGAAACATGATCTTCAATTGCACTTTTGGCGATGAAGATGTTCCAAGATTGGCTTTGTTGCCAACTACCATGTCATAGAACATGGTGTCTTCAGGATTAGCCACAGATTGGCCATTATAGACGACCACTTGCTGGTCTGAATTCTCCATATCAAGAGCTTCACTTACTGGATAATTGTAAACAAGAGTTAACTTGTATTGATGATACTCAAATTTACAGTTGCGAAGGACAACTTGGCCACTAGAATAATTGTTCTGGCCATTCATGCAACGTGGGTTGTAGATGTGCCCTCCACATATATCAAAGCCACCGCTTGGCCTTGAAGAATATATGAAGAACTTCAAGTTGAATTGATTAATAAAGCCACAAATTGGCTTCTGTAGACCACAACTTAATTGATAATTAAGTTGGTCCTGATTTTGATCACCTTCCCCATGACGTCCAGTAGCAGAGTCACAATTAAAATGATCATGAACTTGCTTCTTTTGATCAAAGGGATGATCATGGGCCATATCTTGCCCCCCATGCATCTGATCAGTGGCCACGTATTTGGCTTGATCAGTGGAGAAATCAGATATTTGTTCAGAGACAACTTTCTTGTCCGAAGAACAATCTTGTTGATGATCTTCTCCATAAGCAGCCTCTATGTAAGGCTGTGATTCAACAATGGGCAAGCTACTTTCTTCTTCTGCGACGGGCTGGTCGAGAGGAAGGTTTTTGCTTTTAAATTGATCGCCTCTTATAGGCAATTCAATTTTGGTAACACCATCTTCGCGCGCCGCTTCTTGACTTTTCAAGGAGCTCTCTTGCTTTGTGTTGATGGCGTCAACCTCCCCATGTTGCGAATCCACATGAGTTGCAGTCAGATTGGCGTCATTCTTGTGCATGGTCGCGGACTCCGATGAGGTCTGTTTGTGCTGGGTCGCGACGACATTCATCGACTGCTGGTGGTTTTCTTGGGCTGGTTTGGTCACGTCGGCCAGCTGCTCCCAAGTCTGCCACGAATCTTGTTGGGCTGATTGGAAAAGTTCATCCATCCTCTTCTGCTGCGCCGCCAGGACCTTTTTCAAATTCGCATAATACGAAGCAGTGTTCTGTTGAAAGATAGCAAGTCGCTCCTCTATGCTCGCATTCTCCGGAATGGGAATGGGCACATAGCCTTCTATCGTCGCCATGACTTCAGGAGTTTCTTTTGGTAAAGATTTTCCTCTGGCATCCCAATGATGGTGAACACAAAAAGACTCTGATATAGTCCCATTGGGCGTGCCAAAATGTTTGGCTCCAGTTTTGCTGCAGCTGGTCAACAGTCTCTTTTCTTGCGCGGGCGTGCCAGCACCGTTCGGGTGCGGTCGTCGGGGGTGTCCCTTGACCTGACTTCTTTCAAGCGATTGTAGACGAGGAGAGCACCAACCTCGTCGCGGGATTCTTTGTGCCTCGTGGTGAGGACTTTTGCTAATCTTCTTGCGTCACCAAATCGATACTCGATGTTGTAGATCGAGCAGAGCGAGAACCACCGGGAAGTAGAGAGAACTTGCTAAAGCGTGACTTTAGCTTGGCTGGGTTGCTAGGGCGTTACCCTTGCTTGGCTGGTTCTGTAACCGTTGTGGTCGCGGCACTACCGTCGGCTCCCGAGGAGACTAGGACCGAAGCACGTTGACAGAGGGTTTGGTGGCACTGAAAGTCGGCTTCTGAGAAGACTAGGACTAGGAGTATGATCACCGGTAAGAGAAAGAGAATGAGAGGAGTTGCTCTTAGAGAGGTTTGCTCTAGAGAGAACTTAGATCATCTTAGAGATGTTGTTGTTGAATGTGAATGTGTGTGTTGTGAATGGGTGTGTTAGAATGAGAAGAGAAGGTGTTTATATAGGGAAGAAAAAGAAGAGTGAAATGATGAGTGGAAGAAAAATAATGAAAGTAGATCTAAGTTCACTTGTAAAATATGGAAAAGATAGAGAAAAGATGAAATGAAAGCAAAGCATGAAGGTGCAGCAACATGGAAGTGGTGATGATCTATTAAAGAGATTGTAGAAGAAAAATATATCCAAGGAAAAAGAGAAAAGCATCTAGCTTTCTTCATGTGGGTAGGAAACATGAACATGTGAATATTGAGCTGGTTTTAGGTCAGTTTCTGCCCCTTTATTTATTCAATTATTTCTCCAACAAGACTTCATTATATGCCTTCGACTTCTTCATATGAAATGTTCCACTATGAGTGTAGATCATCCTGACAAATTTTCAGATTTTTATTCCATGTGGTTGGGCCGAAAATGCTGCTGGACCTCTTACAGGTCCAGTTTTCCAGTTTTGCTTCTGTAGAAAATTGGGCTGATTGTTTGAAGGCCTTCCACTCAAAAAAAAGCTCTGGCACTCTTCATAAGAAATGATCCTTCGGCTGTCTAGAATGGATCTGCAGAGTTTCAGCTCATTTCAAGTTCATTTGGTCAGTCTGCCGCCCCTCCTTCCTTGTTTAGCTCGGTTTCTCCTAGCCGAAGTAGGAAAATGTGCTAAAGTTGACTTTTCATGTTTCCATGCTTCCATGCTTTCATAGTAGGCTTTATTTAGCCTCTAAATATATATTTCGAACTTGTCGACAATATATAGCTTGAGCCACTGACATTGGCTCAATTTCTCCAAGACGTGCCTTGTCAGGCCAAAATGTTCATTTTGGGTCCAAACATTGCCCCCCAGACCTCGAAGTCAAAGGTCCTCGTCTTGACTGAAGAGGTCTTGAATCAGCACTCCTCTTATAATGTCGTTGCTCCAAAGCCACTTGTATTGGCTTGACTAAAATTACTTGAACAGTAGCCTCTCTCCCTCTTAATTATACATAGTGAGCATACATATATTAATCGCCAGTCTTCCTTCGCGAACCATCCTTTGCGAGGCCATGTAATTAAAACCACTTCGCTGCCAACAATTCGCAACCCAGCTTTCGCCACAATTATTGGCAAAAATATTGATTTGACCTCCTCCACTGCTAATACCATACTAGGCATATTAAATGCCTCTTGTATATGTGCCCAGACCAATACCAATGGCCTCTTAAGTATATTAGCAAGTTCCAGCCACTATTAGGCAAGAACACAATTTTTTGCATCCTCCGCGACGCACAAATTTGAAACTCTTTTTGTATTTTTGTATTTTTTTTTTTTTTTAAATTTTAATAAGACATTGTGAATCAAGGTTTAGACATGCGGCCTAAGTATAGTCGTCTAGACACAAATTTTCTTTCAAATCATTTGGGCAACCTTACTGAAATGGCCAGGTGGGGGAGGGCGAACAAGAGAGGCAGAATCCATTTTGGCATGAGCTACTCCCACATAGTGGTTTAGGCCCATTTGCACGCACTTCTGGATTCAAGAACCTGTCATGAACGTTGTCCCCTTTCTAGACACCATTTCACATAGGCTATACTTACTAAGATGAGAAAGGTCATAAGTGTGAAGACAGTTCAACAAGTGTTAATAAAAGCCGCCCTTAACCTTAAGGGACCTGAACTAGGCACCAATAAGGAGTTTAGGCCAATATTAACAAAAGAGACTTCACCTATTCCGTTATGATTCACAACCCCTTACCAAATTCAATTTTTTATTTTTATTTTTTTTAACTGATTTTTTTTTTAATGAAAAGAAAACTAGAAACGAAAAAATTAATAGAAAATTAAAAGCAAAGAAAGAAAGAAGCTAGCAGCACCATGTTTGGCTAACCTCTAGAAGACCACGGGGGAGGCCATCTATGCTTCATTCCAAGCTCCGATGTATCAAAATTGGTAGGGTAAAAATCCCTCCTGTGAGAGCTTGTAGGAAAAGAACAAAGATACTTCTCATCGAAAACTTGGGAAAAATTTGGCTCGTAGGAGGAGTAATCTTGCCCCCCAAGTATCTTTGTTGGTTGGCGAAACATGATCTTCAATTGCACTTTTGGCGATGAAGATGTTCCAAGATTGGCTTTGTTGCCAACTACCATGTCATAGAACATGGTGTCTTCAGGATTAGCCACAGATTGGCCATTATAGACGACCACTTGCTGGTCTGAATTCTCCATATCAAGAGCTTCACTTACTGGATAATTGTAAACAAGAGTTAACTTGTATTGATGATACTCAAATTTACAGTTGCGAAGGACAACTTGGCCACTAGAATAATTGTTCTGGCCATTCATGCAAGGTGGGTTGTAGATGTGCCCTCCACATATATCAAAGCCACCGCTTGGCCTTGAAGAATATATGAAGAACTTCAAGTTGAATTGATTAATAAAGCCACAAATTGGCTTCTGTAGACCACAACTTAATTGATAATTAAGTTGGTCCTGATTTTGATCACCTTCCCCATGACGTCCAGTAGCAGAGTCACAATTAAAATGATCATGAACTTGCTTCTTTTGATCAAAGGGATGATCATGGGCCATATCTTGCCCCCCATGCATCTGATCAGTGGCCACGTATTTGGCTTGATCAGTGGAGAAATCAGATATTTGTTCAGAGACAACTTTCTTGTCCGAAGAACAATCTTGTTGATGATCTTCTCCATAAGCAGCCTCTATGTAAGGCTGTGATTCAACAATGGGCAAGCTACTTTCTTCTTCTGCGACGGGCTGGTCGAGAGGAAGGTTTTTGCTTTTAAATTGATCGCCTCTTATAGGCAATTCAATTTTGGTAACACCATCTTCGCGCGCCGCTTCTTGACTTTTCAAGGAGCTCTCTTGCTTTGTGTTGATGGCGTCAACCTCCCCATGTTGCGAATCCACATGAGTTGCAGTCAGATTGGCGTCATTCTTGTGCATGGTCGCGGACTCCGATGAGGTCTGTTTGTGCTGGGTCGCGACGACATTCATCGACTGCTGGTGGTTTTCTTGGGCTGGTTTGGTCACGTCGGCCAGCTGCTCCCAAGTCTGCCACGAATCTTGTTGGGCTGATTGGAAAAGTTCATCCATCCTCTTCTGCTGCGCCGCCAGGACCTTTTTCAAATTCGCATAATACGAAGCAGTGTTCTGTTGAAAGATAGCAAGTCGCTCCTCTATGCTCGCATTCTCCGGAATGGGAATGGGCACATAGCCTTCTATCGTCGCCATGACTTCAGGAGTTTCTTTTGGTAAAGATTTTCCTCTGGCATCCCAATGATGGTGAACACAAAAAGACTCTGATATAGTCCCATTGGGCGTGCCAAAATGTTTGGCTCCAGTTTTGCTGCAGCTGGTCAACAGTCTCTTTTCTTGCGCGGGCGTGCCAGCACCGTTCGGGTGCGGTCGTCGGGGGTGTCCCTTGACCTGACTTCTTTCAAGCGATTGTAGACGAGGAGAGCACCAACCTCGTCGCGGGATTCTTTGTGCCTCGTGGTGAGGACTTTTGCTAATCTTCTTGCGTCACCAAATCGATACTCGATGTTGTAGATCGAGCAGAGCGAGAACCACCGGGAAGTAGAGAGAACTTGCTAAAGCGTGACTTTAGCTTGGCTGGGTTGCTAGGGCGTTACCCTTGCTTGGCTGGTTCTGTAACCGTTGTGGTCGCGGCACTACCGTCGGCTCCCGAGGAGACTAGGACCGAAGCACGTTGACAGAGGGTTTGGTGGCACTGAAAGTCGGCTTCTGAGAAGACTAGGACTAGGAGTATGATCACCGGTAAGAGAAAGAGAATGAGAGGAGTTGCTCTTAGAGAGGTTTGCTCTAGAGAGAACTTAGATCATCTTAGAGATGTTGTTGTTGAATGTGAATGTGTGTGTTGTGAATGGGTGTGTTAGAATGAGAAGAGAAGGTGTTTATATAGGGAAGAAAAAGAAGAGTGAAATGATGAGTGGAAGAAAAATAATGAAAGTAGATCTAAGTTCACTTGTAAAATATGGAAAAGATAGAGAAAAGATGAAATGAAAGCAAAGCATGAAGGTGCAGCAACATGGAAGTGGTGATGATCTATTAAAGAGATTGTAGAAGAAAAATATATCCAAGGAAAAAGAGAAAAGCATCTAGCTTTCTTCATGTGGGTAGGAAACATGAACATGTGAATATTGAGCTGGTTTTAGGTCAGTTTCTGCCCCTTTATTTATTCAATTATTTCTCCAACAAGACTTCATTATATGCCTTCGACTTCTTCATATGAAATGTTCCACTATGAGTGTAGATCATCCTGACAAATTTTCAGATTTTTATTCCATGTGGTTGGGCCGAAAATGCTGCTGGACCTCTTACAGGTCCAGTTTTCCAGTTTTGCTTCTGTAGAAAATTGGGCTGATTGTTTGAAGGCCTTCCACTCAAAAAAAAGCTCTGGCACTCTTCATAAGAAATGATCCTTGGGCTGTCTAGAATGGATCTGCAGAGTTTCAGCTCATTTCAAGTTCATTTGGTCAGTCTGCCGCCCCTCCTTCCTTGTTTAGCTCGGTTTCTCCTAGCCGAAGTAGGAAAATGTGCTAAAGTTGACTTTTCATGTTTCCATGCTTCCATGCTTTCATAGTAGGCTTTATTTAGCCTCTAAATATATATTTCGAACTTGTCGACAATATATAGCTTGAGCCACTGACATTGGCTCAATTTCTCCAAGACGTGCCTTGTCAGGCCAAAATGTTCATTTTGGGTCCAAACATTGCCCCCCAGACCTCGAAGTCAAAGGTCCTCGTCTTGACTGAAGAGGTCTTGAATCAGCACTCCTCTTATAATGTCGTTGCTCCAAAGCCACTTGTATTGGCTTGACTAAAATTACTTGAACAGTAGCCTCTCTCCCTCTTAATTATACATAGTGAGCATACATATATTAATCGCCAGTCTTCCTTCGCGAACCATCCTTTGCGAGGCCATGTAATTAAAACCACTTCGCTGCCAACAATTCGCAACCCAGCTTTCGCCACAATTATTGGCAAAAATATTGATTTGACCTCCTCCACTGCTAATACCATACTAGGCATATTAAATGCCTCTTGTATATGTGCCCAGACCAATACCAATGGCCTCTTAAGTATATTAGCAAGTTCCAGCCACTATTAGGCAAGAACACAATTTTTTGCATCCTCCGCGACGCACAAATTTGAAACTCTTTTTGTATTTTTGTATTTTTTTTTTTTTTTAAATTTTAATAAGACATTGTGAATCAAGGTTTAGACATGCGGCCCAAGTATAGTCGTCTAGACACAAATTTTCTTTCAAATCATTTGGGCAACCTTACTGAAATGGCCAGGTGGGGGAGGGCGAACAAGAGAGGCAGAATCCATTTTGGCATGAGCTACTCCCACATAGTGGTTTAGGCCCATTTGCACGCACTTCTGGATTCAAGAACCTGTCATGAACGTTGTCCCCTTTCTAGACACCATTTCACATAGGCTATACTTACTAAGATGAGAAAGGTCATAAGTGTGAAGACAGTTCAACAAGTGTTAATAAAAGCCGCCCTTAACCTTAAGGGACCTGAACTAGGCACCAATAAGGAGTTTAGGCCAATATTAACAAAAGAGACTTCACCTATTCCGTTATGATTCACAACCCCTTACCAAATTCAATTTTTTTTTTTTTTTTTTTTAACTGATTTTTTTTTTAATGAAAAGAAAACTAGAAACGAAAAAATTAATAGAAAATTAAAAGCAAAGAAAGAAAGAAGCTAGCAGCACCATGTTTGGCTAACCTCTAGAAGACCACGGGGGAGGCCATCTATGCTTCATTCCAAGCTCCGATGTATCAAAATTGGTAGGGTCAAAATCCCTCCTGTGAGAGCTTGTAGGAAAAGAACAAAGATACTTCTCATCGAAAACTTGGGAAAAATTTGGCTCGTAGGAGGAGTAATCTTGCCCCCCAAGTATCTTTGTTGGTTGGCGAAACATGATCTTCAATTGCACTTTTGGCGATGAAGATGTTCCAAGATTGGCTTTGTTGCCAACTACCATGTCATAGAACATGGTGTCTTCAGGATTAGCCACAGATTGGCCATTATAGACGACCACTTGCTGGTCTGAATTCTCCATATCAAGAGCTTCACTTACTGGATAATTGTAAACAAGAGTTAACTTGTATTGATGATACTCAAATTTACAGTTGCGAAGGACAACTTGGCCACTAGAATAATTGTTCTGGCCATTCATGCAACGTGGGTTGTAGATGTGCCCTCCACATATATCAAAGCCACCGCTTGGCCTTGAAGAATATATGAAGAACTTCAAGTTGAATTGATTAATAAAGCCACAAATTGGCTTCTGTAGACCACAACTTAATTGATAATTAAGTTGGTCCTGATTTTGATCACCTTCCCCATGACGTCCAGTAGCAGAGTCACAATTAAAATGATCATGAACTTGCTTCTTTTGATCAAAGGGATGATCATGGGCCATATCTTGCCCCCCATGCATCTGATCAGTGGCCACGTATTTGGCTTGATCAGTGGAGAAATCAGATATTTGTTCAGAGACAACTTTCTTGTCCGAAGAACAATCTTGTTGATGATCTTCTCCATAAGCAGCCTCTATGTAAGGCTGTGATTCAACAATGGGCAAGCTACTTTCTTCTTCTGCGACGGGCTGGTCGAGAGGAAGGTTTTTGCTTTTAAATTGATCGCCTCTTATAGGCAATTCAATTTTGGTAACACCATCTTCGCGCGCCGCTTCTTGACTTTTCAAGGAGCTCTCTTGCTTTGTGTTGATGGCGTCAACCTCCCCATGTTGCGAATCCACATGAGTTGCAGTCAGATTGGCGTCATTCTTGTGCATGGTCGCGGACTCCGATGAGGTCTGTTTGTGCTGGGTCGCGACGACATTCATCGACTGCTGGTGGTTTTCTTGGGCTGGTTTGGTCACGTCGGCCAGCTGCTCCCAAGTCTGCCACGAATCTTGTTGGGCTGATTGGAAAAGTTCATCCATCCTCTTCTGCTGCGCCGCCAGGACCTTTTTCAAATTCGCATAATACGAAGCAGTGTTCTGTTGAAAGATAGCAAGTCGCTCCTCTATGCTCGCATTCTCCGGAATGGGAATGGGCACATAGCCTTCTATCGTCGCCATGACTTCAGGAGTTTCTTTTGGTAAAGATTTTCCTCTGGCATCCCAATGATGGTGAACACAAAAAGACTCTGATATAGTCCCATTGGGCGTGCCAAAATGTTTGGCTCCAGTTTTGCTGCAGCTGGTCAACAGTCTCTTTTCTTGCGCGGGCGTGCCAGCACCGTTCGGGTGCGGTCGTCGGGGGTGTCCCTTGACCTGACTTCTTTCAAGCGATTGTAGACGAGGAGAGCACCAACCTCGTCGCGGGATTCTTTGTGCCTCGTGGTGAGGACTTTTGCTAATCTTCTTGCGTCACCAAATCGATACTCGATGTTGTAGATCGAGCAGAGCGAGAACCACCGGGAAGTAGAGAGAACTTGCTAAAGCGTGACTTTAGCTTGGCTGGGTTGCTAGGGCGTTACCCTTGCTTGGCTGGTTCTGTAACCGTTGTGGTCGCGGCACTACCGTCGGCTCCCGAGGAGACTAGGACCGAAGCACGTTGACAGAGGGTTTGGTGGCACTGAAAGTCGGCTTCTGAGAAGACTAGGACTAGGAGTATGATCACCGGTAAGAGAAAGAGAATGAGAGGAGTTGCTCTTAGAGAGGTTTGCTCTAGAGAGAACTTAGATCATCTTAGAGATGTTGTTGTTGAATGTGAATGTGTGTGTTGTGAATGGGTGTGTTAGAATGAGAAGAGAAGGTGTTTATATAGGGAAGAAAAAGAAGAGTGAAATGATGAGTGGAAGAAAAATAATGAAAGTAGATCTAAGTTCACTTGTAAAATATGGAAAAGATAGAGAAAAGATGAAATGAAAGCAAAGCATGAAGGTGCAGCAACATGGAAGTGGTGATGATCTATTAAAGAGATTGTAGAAGAAAAATATATCCAAGGAAAAAGAGAAAAGCATCTAGCTTTCTTCATGTGGGTAGGAAACATGAACATGTGAATATTGAGCTGGTTTTAGGTCAGTTTCTGCCCCTTTATTTATTCAATTATTTCTCCAACAAGACTTCATTATATGCCTTCGACTTCTTCATATGAAATGTTCCACTATGAGTGTAGATCATCCTGACAAATTTTCAGATTTTTATTCCATGTGGTTGGGCCGAAAATGCTGCTGGACCTCTTACAGGTCCAGTTTTCCAGTTTTGCTTCTGTAGAAAATTGGGCTGATTGTTTGAAGGCCTTCCACTCAAAAAAAAGCTCTGGCACTCTTCATAAGAAATGATCCTTGGGCTGTCTAGAATGGATCTGCAGAGTTTCAGCTCATTTCAAGTTCATTTGGTCAGTCTGCCGCCCCTCCTTCCTTGTTTAGCTCGGTTTCTCCTAGCCGAAGTAGGAAAATGTGCTAAAGTTGACTTTTCATGTTTCCATGCTTCCATGCTTTCATAGTAGGCTTTATTTAGCCTCTAAATATATATTTCGAACTTGTCGACAATATATAGCTTGAGCCACTGACATTGGCTCAATTTCTCCAAGACGTGCCTTGTCAGGCCAAAATGTTCATTTTGGGTCCAAACATTGCCCCCCAGACCTCGAAGTCAAAGGTCCTCGTCTTGACTGAAGAGGTCTTGAATCAGCACTCCTCTTATAATGTCGTTGCTCCAAAGCCACTTGTATTGGCTTGACTAAAATTACTTGAACAGTAGCCTCTCTCCCTCTTAATTATACATAGTGAGCATACATATATTAATCGCCAGTCTTCCTTCGCGAACCATCCTTTGCGAGGCCATGTAATTAAAACCACTTCGCTGCCAACAATTCGCAACCCAGCTTTCGCCACAATTATTGGCAAAAATATTGATTTGACCTCCTCCACTGCTAATACCATACTAGGCATATTAAATGCCTCTTGTATATGTGCCCAGACCAATACCAATGGCCTCTTAAGTATATTAGCAAGTTCCAGCCACTATTAGGCAAGAACACAATTTTTTGCATCCTCCGCGACGCACAAATTTGAAACTCTTTTTGTATTTTTGTATTTTTTTTTTTTTTTAAATTTTAATAAGACATTGTGAATCAAGGTTTAGACATGCGGCCCAAGTATAGTCGTCTAGACACAAATTTTCTTTCAAATCATTTGGGCAACCTTACTGAAATGGCCAGGTGGGGGAGGGCGAACAAGAGAGGCAGAATCCATTTTGGCATGAGCTACTCCCACATAGTGGTTTAGGCCCATTTGCACGCACTTCTGGATTCAAGAACCTGTCATGAACGTTGTCCCCTTTCTAGACACCATTTCACATAGGCTATACTTACTAAGATGAGAAAGGTCATAAGTGTGAAGACAGTTCAACAAGTGTTAATAAAAGCCGCCCTTAACCTTAAGGGACCTGAACTAGGCACCAATAAGGAGTTTAGGCCAATATTAACAAAAGAGACTTCACCTATTCCGTTATGATTCACAACCCCTTACCAAATTCAATTTTTTTTTTTTTTTTTTTTTAACTGATTTTTTTTTTAATGAAAAGAAAACTAGAAACGAAAAAATTAATAGAAAATTAAAAGCAAAGAAAGAAAGAAGCTAGCAGCACCATGTTTGGCTAACCTCTAGAAGACCACGGGGGAGGCCATCTATGCTTCATTCCAAGCTCCGATGTATCAAAATTGGTAGGGTAAAAATCCCTCCTGTGAGAGCTTGTAGGAAAAGAACAAAGATACTTCTCATCGAAAACTTGGGAAAAATTTGGCTCGTAGGAGGAGTAATCTTGCCCCCCAAGTATCTTTGTTGGTTGGCGAAACATGATCTTCAATTGCACTTTTGGCGATGAAGATGTTCCAAGATTGGCTTTGTTGCCAACTACCATGTCATAGAACATGGTGTCTTCAGGATTAGCCACAGATTGGCCATTATAGACGACCACTTGCTGGTCTGAATTCTCCATATCAAGAGCTTCACTTACTGGATAATTGTAAACAAGAGTTAACTTGTATTGATGATACTCAAATTTACAGTTGCGAAGGACAACTTGGCCACTAGAATAATTGTTCTGGCCATTCATGCAACGTGGGTTGTAGATGTGCCCTCCACATATATCAAAGCCACCGCTTGGCCTTGAAGAATATATGAAGAACTTCAAGTTGAATTGATTAATAAAGCCACAAATTGGCTTCTGTAGACCACAACTTAATTGATAATTAAGTTGGTCCTGATTTTGATCACCTTCCCCATGACGTCCAGTAGCAGAGTCACAATTAAAATGATCATGAACTTGCTTCTTTTGATCAAAGGGATGATCATGGGCCATATCTTGCCCCCCATGCATCTGATCAGTGGCCACGTATTTGGCTTGATCAGTGGAGAAATCAGATATTTGTTCAGAGACAACTTTCTTGTCCGAAGAACAATCTTGTTGATGATCTTCTCCATAAGCAGCCTCTATGTAAGGCTGTGATTCAACAATGGGCAAGCTACTTTCTTCTTCTGCGACGGGCTGGTCGAGAGGAAGGTTTTTGCTTTTAAATTGATCGCCTCTTATAGGCAATTCAATTTTGGTAACACCATCTTCGCGCGCCGCTTCTTGACTTTTCAAGGAGCTCTCTTGCTTTGTGTTGATGGCGTCAACCTCCCCATGTTGCGAATCCACATGAGTTGCAGTCAGATTGGCGTCATTCTTGTGCATGGTCGCGGACTCCGATGAGGTCTGTTTGTGCTGGGTCGCGACGACATTCATCGACTGCTGGTGGTTTTCTTGGGCTGGTTTGGTCACGTCGGCCAGCTGCTCCCAAGTCTGCCACGAATCTTGTTGGGCTGATTGGAAAAGTTCATCCATCCTCTTCTGCTGCGCCGCCAGGACCTTTTTCAAATTCGCATAATACGAAGCAGTGTTCTGTTGAAAGATAGCAAGTCGCTCCTCTATGCTCGCATTCTCCGGAATGGGAATGGGCACATAGCCTTCTATCGTCGCCATGACTTCAGGAGTTTCTTTTGGTAAAGATTTTCCTCTGGCATCCCAATGATGGTGAACACAAAAAGACTCTGATATAGTCCCATTGGGCGTGCCAAAATGTTTGGCTCCAGTTTTGCTGCAGCTGGTCAACAGTCTCTTTTCTTGCGCGGGCGTGCCAGCACCGTTCGGGTGCGGTCGTCGGGGGTGTCCCTTGACCTGACTTCTTTCAAGCGATTGTAGACGAGGAGAGCACCAACCTCGTCGCGGGATTCTTTGTGCCTCGTGGTGAGGACTTTTGCTAATCTTCTTGCGTCACCAAATCGATACTCGATGTTGTAGATCGAGCAGAGCGAGAACCACCGGGAAGTAGAGAGAACTTGCTAAAGCGTGACTTTAGCTTGGCTGGGTTGCTAGGGCGTTACCCTTGCTTGGCTGGTTCTGTAACCGTTGTGGTCGCGGCACTACCGTCGGCTCCCGAGGAGACTAGGACCGAAGCACGTTGACAGAGGGTTTGGTGGCACTGAAAGTCGGCTTCTGAGAAGACTAGGACTAGGAGTATGATCACCGGTAAGAGAAAGAGAATGAGAGGAGTTGCTCTTAGAGAGGTTTGCTCTAGAGAGAACTTAGATCATCTTAGAGATGTTGTTGTTGAATGTGAATGTGTGTGTTGTGAATGGGTGTGTTAGAATGAGAAGAGAAGGTGTTTATATAGGGAAGAAAAAGAAGAGTGAAATGATGAGTGGAAGAAAAATAATGAAAGTAGATCTAAGTTCACTTGTAAAATATGGAAAAGATAGAGAAAAGATGAAATGAAAGCAAAGCATGAAGGTGCAGCAACATGGAAGTGGTGATGATCTATTAAAGAGATTGTAGAAGAAAAATATATCCAAGGAAAAAGAGAAAAGCATCTAGCTTTCTTCATGTGGGTAGGAAACATGAACATGTGAATATTGAGCTGGTTTTAGGTCAGTTTCTGCCCCTTTATTTCTTCAATTATTTCTCCAACAAGACTTCATTATATGCCTTCGACTTCTTCATATGAAATGTTCCACTATGAGTGTAGATCATCCTGACAAATTTTCAGATTTTTATTCCATGTGGTTGGGCCGAAAATGCTGCTGGACCTCTTACAGGTCCAGTTTTCCAGTTTTGCTTCTGTAGAAAATTGGGCTGATTGTTTGAAGGCCTTCCACTCAAAAAAAAGCTCTGGCACTCTTCATAAGAAATGATCCTTGGGCTGTCTAGAATGGATCTGCAGAGTTTCAGCTCATTTCAAGTTCATTTGGTCAGTCTGCCGCCCCTCCTTCCTTGTTTAGCTCGGTTTCTCCTAGCCGAAGTAGGAAAATGTGCTAAAGTTGACTTTTCATGTTTCCATGCTTCCATGCTTTCATAGTAGGCTTTATTTAGCCTCTAAATATATATTTCGAACTTGTCGACAATATATAGCTTGAGCCACTGACATTGGCTCAATTTCTCCAAGACGTGCCTTGTCAGGCCAAAATGTTCATTTTGGGTCCAAACACATAACTCACTAATTTTTAGATCCATCTTTCACTTAACTCACTGCCGTTAGTTCTACCGTTAAAAGCCGTTAAAATTGAGGGTATATTTGTCAAAACGCTTAAAAGTACATTTTTAACTTAAAAAAATTTCTAAATTTATTAGATTTTTTTTCAAATTTTTTTTTAGTTTCTGAAATTTCTAAAAAAAAAGAATTTTATTTTAATTTAAACATATAATTTGAAAAAAAAATTGTTCCTTTTTTAAAGTTAGAAATGCATTTTTTAGTGTTTAGACAAATATACCATTAATTTTGATGGCTTTTAATGGTAAAAGTGAGTGAGTTATGTGATATTGTTGAAAATACAGTGAGTTAAGTGTCGAATAGGTCATAACTCAGTGATCATTTGTGATATTTTCTCAAAGAAAAAAAAAAAGACACCGGTCATGAAATCTATGGACCTAGGCAGAACACTTCAAACTTCATTAATCATCGTGTACTATTTATCCATATTATACCAGCCATGGAAGCAAAAGTTGAAAGTTTGAGTCACAACTCATATGCATGAAGCCCTGAATGTACCTTAAAAGGCGTCGGTGCTTGTGTGGATCTTCAGAAAAAGCTGCAGTCTTCAAGGACGACGACCTCGATCACGTTTCTCAAAGGCGCTCTTCTTCTTCATCCTCTCTCCCTCTTATTCTGGCATTCTGCTCTCCAACAGTCCCATCACAACAACACGTTATCCAGATGCAGCCAGATGTCATTTCTAGGTTTAACGCAGTCGATGACCTCGATTAGAATCTGCGAGTCTTCCAGTTGGGAGTTGGGACCTCATCTCTTTCTGAAACTCGATTGTTTGTCCGCACGTGGAGAGAAAAAGGGACACCTACAGTACTGTACAAACAAGATGAACTCAAACGATGAGATTTTATACAGGACTGACTGGAATTCTGGTCCCGGCGTCAAATGAGCGCGCCGACCGGCCGGTCACCTCCGTGATCAGTTATGATAATACTGTTATTATTCTACATTTTTGTCCAGGTTAACTGTTATTTTTCTTTCTTTAGAGAAGTTTTAGCTCGGTAAATTCATCCAGGTTGGAGAAAAACAAATCAGAAGGAATAACCCTTTCACAAGGGCACGAGTACAACATAACTATAAACCTGTCCAACTCTTAAGGCATTGGAGCCTAGCTAAACGAAACCCTATCTTGCTCCCAAAACATCACTCAAAGTCTCAAACAATAGCGAGGGAGGTTGCAAGGCCATCTCCCTCCCAGTGGTCCCTTAAAATGAAAGAAATCTCCCACGATAATTTTCTTTCTAAAATATCTATCTAATGAACGGTGAAGTCTTATATATGCAAGTATACTGTATACGTATGTTTATAGTAATTTTTTTTATGGGCCTAGGGCAAAAAAACTCCCACCAGCCCAAATTTTCAAGCCTAAAAGGCAGTCCAAGGGAGAGGTCCACTCAAAGTTCGACAAGCCCGGAATGGCCTAGGCCAACAAGTTTCCATCTGCCTCCCACCGCGGCACATCACAGCTCCTGACTAGCGCCGCCCCAACCTGCGCCGCTGCGCACCACACCGCCACGGAACCGCACATCATCTACTCACACCCCATGACCCGTGCCGCCGTTGAAACAGAACCATGAAACCATGACGCCAGGCCACCGGTTCGAGACGCCGTCGACGAGGCTCAACACAAAAAATGCACTCAGAGACTTCCACCGGGACTAGACGCTGAAACCAAACCTGCAAAATCTCAATCAGAACATCTAATCAAGAGCTTCCTCGGGCAATAGCATCAATACCCGTCCAGCAGCAAACCGCTACGTACGTAGGCGAGGCTTGAGGCCAGTCCAGACACCAGGCTGCCATCGAACGAGAGAGATCTCTCAGTTAGAAGGCCCGCCGCCGTCGACTTTAGGGTTTCTCTCCTAACCCGAAGAGAGGAGAGATATACTGATGCAAATATTGTTTTGATAAATGGTAAATTTAAGATGCAAAAGTCAGAGGTAGATTTTCAAAAAATATTCCTTTGGAGGTTTGTAATTCATACTCACAGAATTAAGACAAGACAAAAAGAATAAAAAAACAAGGGAAATTCGTCCAAACAGTGTCTAAACTTTTCCAGACTATTAATTTTCATACCTATATTTCAAAAAACATCAAAATGGTACCTGACGATTTAAGCCCGACCCAATTTCCGTACCTAGCAACAGTAAAATCGTTAACTCTGTTAACTTTTGAAGGGTATTTTCGTCATTTTACTATTCATCCTCCTATCTCTCTACAACTTCACCCTTTGTTCTATCCTCTGGTTTCACTTCTTTGCACCTTTCATGCCGTTGATCATAGTATTCCAAGTAGCTGTACACCTTTCTATCATCTCATCGAACAATGTCCTCGCCAAAATCATATTCCCTACACGAGTAAGAGAAGAAAACATTGTAGTCCATGCAAAACATCTCTCTCAGGCATTTGATCGAACACCTTCTAGGCTTCACTAATTCGTCCCAGCTTCGAATACAAATCAATCAAAGCAGTCTGAACAAACACATATATCTTGAGAAAAACAACCATAGAAACAAGTAAAAAAAGAAAACCCAAATCAGATCAACCAACAAAAGTGAACTGATGATGCCCTTTTCAGGTCCAATTCCGCAGTTAGTTCACTTATAAGAGCTTCTTTATCAGAAAGTCGTTGCTCCAAGTCTACACCTTGGGACTTTGACAGAACCAGCTCCTCTTGGACTGCAGAAAGCTCAACAGCAGCAGACTGAAGTGCTTCCTTAACTTTTTCATCTTCAGCAATCTTGTCATACAATCCCTTAAGTTCTCCTTGAATAGCACCCATCTGCTCTTCCATCTCTTTAGCACTCACTTTCGCCACTTCAAGCAGCTTCTCGAACTCCAAGGCCCTCTTTGTCTCAGACTCAGCGTGCGAATCACTTTGCTTGTACAGCTCCTCAAACTTCTGCACTTCACCTACAGAACTCTGCAGCTCTTGCTCTAGCTCCTGCATCCTCTTTCTCGAGCTTTCGAGCTCAAGGCTTAGACCATCGAATGATTCCTTCACCCCAATAAGATCCTTGTGCTTTTCTTCTTGAGCTTGCAATGCCTCTTGCAAAACACTGAGTTGTGAAATGTACTTCTCCTCAGCTTCAGTGATCTGCTCTTGCAATTTCTTGTGACTGAGTTCCAGCTCCTCGTTCTTCCTTCCAATTTCTTCGAGCTTCTCATTTGTAAGTAAGACCTCATTCTTCAGCTCGGAATTCTCTGACTCCGATTGCTTCAACACACCAGCCAATCTTTCAATCTCTAGCTCAAGTTCACCTGTCTTCTCCCGCGCTTCTAGTAACTCCCTGCTTGAATTGCTTATGCTTCTCTCAATAACAGATGACTTGTTGTCCTCCTTCGCCAATGTCTTTTCAGCTAGTGATTCCTTCTCAACTACTCTCCATCGAAATTAGCTTCATCCTCTTCTTTCTTTCCTTCTTTTCCAATCGGTAGGAAGTCTTCATTTGACACCTGTATGAAACCATCAGAATCAACACATGAGTTCTGGAGTTGGTTGTGGGCCGGGTTTGCATGGGCTCACCGGTGGCGCGAAAATGAGGCACGAAGTCGAGAGAGATAGAGACAGCGCTTTGTCCTTGGTTTGATGAAGCAGCAATCGAAGAAGAAGAAGAAGAAGAAAAAGAAAGAAAGAAAGAAAGAATCAGTTATCAATAGATCTGAGAGTCTGGTTTGGTGATGGTTTCGGTGGAGGAGAAGAAGAGGATGGTTTCAGATAAGATGAATAGTAAAATGATGAAAATACCCTTCAAAAGTTAACAGAGTTAGCGATTTTACTGTTGCTAGGTACAGAAATTGGGTCGGGCTTAAATCGTCAGATACCATTTCGATGTTTTTTGAAATATAGGTATGAAAATTAATAATCTGGAAAAGTTCAGACACTGTTTGGACGAATTTCCCAAAAAATAATGTGCATTATTAAGTTGAATGACACCCCATTATTTGTGTTTGCTATCGCAAATGACTCCATTTTGCGGTACATCTTTAATTTGTATTATTTTTTGGTCGACTTGGGTTTCCAAAATAGAGAAACCAAGCCATGCAAGCAACATAACAATTCAAACAAAACCTCACAATCACATCACACTTGGCAACCCAGTAGCTCCCAACTCGCAGAGTTGTCGTAAGTTTTAACCTTTACCCAATAAATAGCCAAAGAATATGTAAAATCAATTTGCCCCACAATTCTTATCAAAAACAAAAAGAGAAAATTTGCCCCACTTTATCTTAGGAAAGGTCCATTATTTAGGGCTTAAGGGCCCCTAAATTATACATATGTGAATATGTGAAGCTAGAACACTTATGAATTTTCAATGATAACACGCAATGTTGGGTTCCTTCCAATCAAATGAAGAAATGAAATATGCCAGAAAGCCGATACCAGAGCCAAAAGTGGTCCATTTTCTAATTCTTAGAATTTGCCTTCTGTACCTACTTAAGAATGATACTATTTTAGTATTTTTGGATCCAAAAAATTCTCTAACTGCACTCCTGGAGATGGCATGGGAATTAGAACGTACTGTCGGTGAGGCAGGCATGTGATCATTGTGATGTGAGCGAGCCATTGTGATTAAATATCAAGGGATAGGTAGAGAGAGAAGACTTGAATTAATTGAAGTCAATGTTAATCAACTTAATTATTTTTAACACAAATTTATGGTATAGTGTAGTTTGGGCACGTGGATTCATCATTTGATTGTACCCATACATGTCACATTGTGAGAAAAACTTGCGCCTTATTCAAGAGTTGTTTTATTAAGAGCAAATGCACCGATGCTCTCATTTGCATCCCAGTCCAAAAAACTGAGAAAAACTCAAATGTAGCATTGTAGAATTAGTCTACTAATTTGTGAGTCCTATCGTGGTCTATCAATTGTCTGAATCAATCCTTAACAAGTGAATTAGTCGAACCGAGCAACAGTGCATTGATGCACTTGCTCTAAACTGAAAATCAACACCAACTGCAGACTCAAAGGCCAAAAACAATGGCGACATAATTAAAAAAGAAATTGTGACTAAATAAATTAGCTATACCTTTAGCATCGGATCAAGAAAAAGAGAAGAATTATGATCATGAGCATAAGAGCCGGATAAAAAGTTAAAACCAAAGCAACAACCAACTAAAAACTTGACCCCAAATCATTACCATGACAACAACTAATTATACCTCTGTACCTCACAAGATATTTCAATTTTTTTTTTTTTTGATCAAAAGAAACTTCATTAATAATGAACTGGATACAATGAGTTTTGGCATCATCTCATATACATAAATGGCCACTGGACTTCACACTGGAACTGGATACAATGAGTTTTGATCAAAAGATATTTCAGTTGAACATATGCCTCTAGGTTATTTCTTTAATTTTGGTTTTCTTCAACTTAGCTTGAAATACCTATATATGTTCAATCCACTCTATGATAGTGGGATAAAATGCTAACAAAAATTATAGTTATGTAGTAGCTTCCAAATAATAATCCATTGATCTATACCAACTTTAAACTATGAATGGTTCTGATTTATTATTTTTATTCTTTTCAGTGCTCTAGCTCTGTTCATGGAATAATTATTTATTGAGAGTTTTTCAAGTCCAATGATCGATTTATACTAATTGATGACTAATTATAAAATTAATCGGCCAAGACTAGCTCTGTCTCTTCAAAGTATTACAAAATCTCTGAGTTGACTACAAAATCTCTATTAATGGGCTCCCTGCATTTCTTGGGGTTGTTTGCATTGAATTAATGGCACATATCCCACAATCACGCCCTCTTCATTCTTTCAAGATCTTCATGCTAGCTACTTGCACGAGGGAGATAAGTTTGAGATATATATATATATATATATATATATATATATATATATATATATATATAATAAGTGTGTGTACAAAAACATGCACAAAGGTTTTAATCGAACGATCAGATAGAAATTCAAAAATAAAAATGTACAATATTGATAGAACGGATCACATACTTTTGGAGATCGATGAAATAAGATGGATCAATGTAGGTTAAATGGATGTGAGATGGAGAAATAAAGTTATTTTTTGATGAAACTAAAGAAAAAATAGGAAATGAATGATTGAGATTCATTACGAGTTGATCTTATAAGAAGTTAACTGTCACTAGGCAACAGCATAATACAACAATGTAGGTATGTATGCAGATTTAAATATACATTATACATATTTTGAATTCATACATTGACCTAGAATATAGCGATGGCTTGTGGATCCTTGGGCTGTACATAAAGGTCAACCAAGACTTTGAGACTTCACACGTAAGCAGAGTTCTGTCTATCTTTACATGAGTTTCTCTATGGCATACGCTTAAACTGTCGGGCATATCTTTTTGCTACACAATCTTTCTCTTTTATCTCACCCCAATTAGGTCTCAAACATTTGGCTTTGCATATTGCCTTTTACTCCATATTTAGTAAAAGGTAAAGGTAGAATCCTTCTACCTAAAGCTTTTCTTATACATGCCCATAACATTGTAGCCTTAGACTGGTTACGTCCTCTACTTTGCTTGATAATTCGGCCATTATAAACGTTAAAGTCATATATAGGCAAATGTGGAATGCTTCATAGTTTTGGTTGCTTATAGGTTATAACACGTCCAAATTGTTGGTTGCAAAATATCTAGGGTTGTTTTATATCTGTCAATTTACCGACAAATACATATCTAAAAGTTTAGATATTTTAATAATATGTATTTTTAAGTATTATTATTCAGAATATGCGATTATGATTGATAATATCGATTAGAATAAACCTCAGTACCTCTTACAACGAGAATAAAAATGAATCTCATCAAGTACCTCTCAAACGTCAATTTTGCTTGACTATGATAAGCACACCTTGGAGTTAATTGGAAGGACAAAAAACACGAGGCTAGCTTGATTATAGATATATTGACCGTTGTGGTGGGTTTGTATTCTCGATTAAAATGTGATGCACTCATATTATCAGAAGAAATGTTCAACCATGCACTCCCTTTGATAGTGACCTATCTTTTTTCATTTTTTTTTTCTTTTCATCTCTTGAGCTTTTGTTTGGGTCAATGAAGATTTTATTGAAAATCACTATTTGGGCCACAACTTCACTTTGAAGACTGAAATCCAAAAGAAAAATTCTTGTAACCCATTTTAGAGGGAAACCCAATTGTATTGGACGGATCACCACTCTACTAGATAGCGGAAGTCCACCATTGAGCTACTCCTAAAAGATTTCCTACCACATCGTTCATGATTGATGGCTGTACTTTATTAATCTTTTGAGATGTACGTTGTACTGAGCGTCTATGTTGAAGTCTAAATATAGATTCCCATCAGAAGGTTTAACCCAAAATGTTTTGGTCGCGTCTGTCTCCGAAAGAGAGAGAGTTAATACTCTGAAAAGTAGTATACCATCTTTTTATCCACAAAATGAAAAATTATGAATTTATTAAGATCTAATTCTTCTAGAAATTAGATCGAGTACCAACAATAGTAAACGATCCTACAAGAAATCTAACACTAGTGTGATCGTTTAAGTGCTAAGAAGAATGAAAAAAAAGCAAACAAATAAGGAGAATAAACTGGGACTAAAACCAAGTATGGCTTTAATTACACTCAAAATATCTTTTATTTTTAGGTTCCTCATTAAACTATAAATCATATATAATTTACAATGTTATACTTATACCCGACTAAAGATAAATAATCAAGATTCGCAAGCAACTTGGTACAGATTCCTCTCCAGAGAGGCATGCATTTGTTACAAATATCTAGTTCACAAACACCGACATCTTCATGTCATCAGATTTGCAGTGATACCCGCACATGAAATACCAGTATCCAGGTTCACCCAAGTTTAATGCTTCATTGCCACTTTGATAATTAATGACCCAAGCTCGGTTCTATCTTGCATTGATCAAATGCATCACCGTCTGTTGCTATAACCACATTGTCCCGAGCGACATCGTAATGAAAATCTGAGAAATAAGACAAAACATCCATCAAAGGAAAGTGACGACAAACTAACCGTGGTAGACCAAAAAAAAAAAACAGTAGTAGACAATGATCTAGCCTAGCTAAAAATCCCGAATACTACCATCTACTGGGCAAAATTTAACAAAGAACGGGGATAATATCGAGGACTGAACGTTTTGAAGTTCAAACTATAGAACCAAAATGTTCATAGTCTCATCCAGTCTGATTCATAATGGATTATTGACACCATATCTGATATTAACACGAAAACTATGGACTCCGGTTATTGTACATGCATTAACAAACTATAATCATTCAAATGTGGTGGTCTGTTTCCAGAGAAAAAGTTGAGAAATGTAGCAAATGATCGAATCTCGTAAATAATAAAGCTAAGCTGCCAAAGTTCTAGATCACTCACTTATCACATCTCCAGCATAGAAAGTGTTTTGAGAAACAAAATCAGTGCAGTCAATTCCAAGTGCCCAGATAATGTCGTATGTTGTTGCCATCACCATATTAAACACTGATCGGAGAAACGAGAAATGCAATCAGAGCAAGAGCGAGTATCGTGCCGCTGCCATATGCCCATATTAAACACTTAGGCTAGCAGATATATAATTCTTAATTAATGTTTCTGTTTATGGCTAATCAAGCAATAACAAGCATGCATATATATAGGTCGTTCCTTTCTTGGTTGAAAGCAGTAGTGGAGCTTTGGTCTGGTCGTTGTGATTGATATGCCCTCAGGGCTTTGTTCTTGTGATAATGATCAGAACAAAAGGTTATTAATTCGTATCTGATTATGTCGTATAGATACGCTTTATTCAAGTCTCCTGGTTTCCTCCGCGTCCGGCCGGGCTGGGTCAAAAACAGTACGGATGGCTCATTTCGGGCATTCTGACTCCGAAGCAGCTGGTTTGTGGGTTACATTAATAAGAAATTATTTTTTGGACTAAGCCCACATAATTAAGCTAATGTTTTTGAGTTTGTCACATGCATATATTTATATATGCTTTCGGTCAACAATTAAAATGAGAAAGAAAAGAAATAACCGCAGTTTTGGGTTATTGAGACGTAGTAATTTTGGGTTAATTATAGAGAAAAACCACCTATTGGTTTGTTGTTTTTATTCTTGTGAGTGATAATATATATGCGAGGTAGTTGTTTTTTTTATTTGGTCTTTCTCTTCTATGAGTGTATTTGGGTGTAATTGTGTTGATACCCAAAAAAGCATGAAGCATGCCGTAACGCCTATTTCAAGCCCAATAAAAAAATAAAAATACAAACAACATTCTGAAAGATAAAAAGTTACATATCTTTTCAAACCATCATGCCACGCTTGTGGACCCAAACCACAACTACGCTCTTAGGGCTTACAGAAGTGGGTGTGGTGTGGAAAGTTACGGAAATACATAATGCTCGTTTATTGATTTAGCGTCGTTGGTTATTTCGGTTTTGGGCCCAAAATCCAAGCCTGATGATTTAAATCAATAACGAAATGGTGAATATGAGATTTGGGCAAACTTTTCCTTTAAAACTAAAAGCCCAAAATAGAAAGTTCAACTTTCTTCCTCTTCGTTCTAATCTCGCTTTCTTCCCTGCAGCAATTGAATACACATAGATCAAACTAAAATCCTCAAGAAATATTGATTTCTTCTGCTAGTTAGTAAGGCGAAAATCTTGCGACTAGTTAAGGGACATTCTCTTCTTCCTTAAACAATGAACTTGTAGATCTCAACTTTCCTCGTCCACCTCATCGTTTTAGGTTTAGTGTCACCGCGGTTACCTCTGCTGCAATGATTGTTGACTACTGCAACAACTTTCATTTTCTACCAAAACCTCATCTCTCGAGCAAGCACTTCTTTCCTAGATTTTAGAGCATAATTCATGTATGAGTTGAAGAAGAAATTTTTAGTCAGAAAACCAAGTGTTTAGAGTCACCACAACACTCTCCAATCAAGCCTATAGAAAGGGAGACTTGGCATTGGAATAGGTATAGAGCAAAGCATGGAAAATTTAGAAACACCTACAACAACCAAGCTTTCAAGCATAAACCCAGCTCTTAGCCATTTTCTCCCAAAACCTTCTTCAAATCCATTTTTCTAGGAACCCCATATCCAAAAACCCTCCAATTCTCTCACGGCAATGTATTTCTAGCTCTCGCATCACGCTTCACGCTGTCAAGCTCTGTCCATTATCTGAAGCACACACAAAGTCCTCCCATTAATCGAATTATTGGGTTGATTTTGGCATAGTCGCTATTTAATTCATAAAGGACCCTCACAAATTGAGATTTGAGTTTGAGAGTAACACCTTAGAATCTCCTTTGGATATTAGTGGAATCTCCTTATCGTCGATCTCTTCCCATGGATATAACCCTTTGATTATGGGATGAACCACGTAAACCCTTAATTTTATGGATTTTTCTATTAATTTATCTTTTTCATATTTTGATACTTCATACTTGTTTAACGCTTCCGCACAACAAGTGGTATCAGAGCTCAGGGTACGCCTGGGGGTATTTGATTTGGAGATGATCACTGATTTGATGATAATATTTCCAGTTGGTGATTTAAGCTGTGATCATGGATTCAATTATGAAATCTTTTTCTACAATTAAATATATGATTGATTAATTTAATGGGAGAAAAGATTTCAACTTTTGGGGTTTGAAGATGCGAGCCTTATTAGTTCACCAATGGCTAGTAAAGGCACTGTAAGGTGCGAATGCTTTGCCAACCACTTTGACAGAAGAAGAAAAAGATGACATGTTAGAGGGAGCACATAATGCAAATTTGTTATGTCTATCTAGTGGTGGAAAAGCGTGGTACAGTGGACGCGACGGTGTGGTGTGAGAATAGGTTGAGCGAGGTTCAAGCATGATCTGGGGGTCAACTATGCGGTCGAAGGCAACAACTGGAGGACTGGGTTCCTGAGAGTTGTCATGTGTTGCTGCGGTGGGCAGCGAAGACCGGGTTGAGATAGCCTCAAAGCGATTGGAGTGGGGTTTGTTGTTGGGCCTGGAATCTAGTTCGATGGTTGGAATGATGGATCTAGGGGCTGGGGTCAGGTCTGAATCTGGGACCTGGGTTGGGTCGGGTCGGGTATTAGGCCTGGAGCCTTTTTAGGATCTTGTTTGGCTGCTTCTTTTAATTTTGGTTCCTGCTTTATGTTTTGTTGAGTACTTTGGTGGAAGATTTCTCTTCTTTTTGGATAGCTTTAGTGGAATATATGCAGTTGGTCACATCACCCATTACATTGTTAAGGGATTGTTCATGGACTGTCATACCATGGTAACATAAGTGGAAGATTGCTTTCTATTATGCAATATGTATACGTAGGCTGGCTTGGTCGGTCAAATCACTGGTTACATTAAAGGAAGATTACCTTCTTATAGTTGGTCATACCATCGGTAGCTGCTTATATGCCGGTTCATATCCGGTGCTTCATCAGATGTCATCTTGCATCCAACTGTCTCTTTATAGGTTTATTTTCAGATGTCGTTGTGCATCTCGTATTCTTTTTATTTTTCATTTTGATGTAGTTTCTACATCTCTCTTTTGTAACTTTTCTTATTCTCTATACTATTATTAAAAGAAGAGGTGTTTCAAACTTTTGACAAAAATAACCTTATTAATTAAATCACAAGGTCAATCATGACAATCACAAAATATATTTTTAGAAAAATAAACAAAAAAAAGATCACACAACCCATTTTTCTCTCCCACTACCTTCTCTTTGCAACAACCGATTTCTTCCATTACCTTTTCTTTTTTATTTTCTCAAAAATAAAAAATACTTTGACACATACAGAGCATGTATGGAGGAAGACTAGTCAATAATAAAGCTGACATTTTTTTTTTAAGATAATAAAAAGATTTGAATAGAACCACCGTTCACGTACAATTTGTTATACCCGACTCAAGAAAAGTAATCAAAATTGACAAGCAACTTAGTACAAATTCCTCTCTAGTGAAGCATTGTCACGCCCCGAACCAAGTGGAGGTGAGATTAGATATCTAACACCGGATCCGAGGAGCGAGCGTAGAAATATAAAACCAAATTAAAAATAATACCAAATAGTACATTTTCAGAAATCGTTGAAAATAAAACATTTGAAATAACAAAAAGAAATTACACCTCGTTTTCTAATCTCACTCGCTCTACTCCTGTAATTCTTTTCATAGTCTAGCAATCGTAAACGTTATCTCGCTTAAACTTCTTGAAACTCGTGTCACACCTGTCTATAGGGGTGAGCTTACGCTCAATAGGGCCAAACCTTTTTAAGTCATTATTATCTAGACATCGCAATCAAGTTATCAAACAATTCTTACAAAAATAAATAATAGAAACGATGCATGTCAGATGAGATTCACTTAATTACCCATTAGTCCATATATCAAAACAAGAGAGCCTACACGTTCCATACCGTGTATTTTACCAAACGGAAGTGACTCTAGATGTTTTGAGTACATGATCTAACTCCCTGTAATAATTCAATCAACTTTCCCTTTTTGCTAGTCATCTTGCTTAACCTAGATTACCAAAATCGTACAGCTTTATTAGCCCACTTGAAATTTAGCCAGATGAGTCAAGCTCAACTACACAAAAGCATTCATTTCCCGTAATCCATTTAGATATCAATTCCACATATCCTTCCAAACTCCTTTTACAATTCGTCCCAATGCATATGTATCATGAATGACATCACAATCGTTATAACACATGCTTTTATATAAAGCGATAACATAGTCAAACAAATCACCGATTTCAATTAATAATCTATTTATCAATTTAAAAGAAAATGTTCCCTGAGAGACCCTGTCTTGACTTTCATGCTGCTGAGAGTTAGTAACACTGTGACTCACATTTCTGAAATCCATATCCTTATACTTCTGGGATTGTTAACACACATTTAATCCTCGTATCGACCAAATCCCTCAATGTACTAAGGACACCCAAATCCTTATTTCCTATCCTTCCATACTTTCCCAAAATCAATTCGATTCTATATAATTCTGGCTTTCCACTCAATTTCTCCATTTCTGTCCCAATTAAACTGTGACTCCAAAATTAATACAATCTACAACAATACGCTTCACAAACAACAGTAGCTGCACATAAACTCAATCGACCAATTCTAGAATTTCATATACTCTGTTCTGCAGCCAAGTCTTCGTTGATTTCCATCACAAACCCATTCAAGCATAACAGAATATCAATTCAAGTTCAGTATGCAAATAGAAGCTGGAAATCAACCAGCACAACCACCACCGTAGCTGCACACGGTGGCCGTGACGGCCCAAAACTTCAAAATCTCCAATTCTCAACCAAAACTCGAATTCAAGTAACCTCGACGAACTGACCAACTTTCATACCAGAGTTGAAATCGAAGGTCGCCGGAAAACTTAGAACTTTCTCCCTCTTCGATTCTCTCTCTAAAGTTGATGGATGGACAAGGAGATACCACAGGCTTCTTCATCTCGCCAAGACGAAGCTACCACCACCGGTCTCGCTTGCAAAATGGGTCGGTCTGGGATTGCAATCTGATGCCTCTCAAGCTGCTCCAAAGCTTATTTATAACTTAATCTGACGGTCTAGATCTCGCAGTGATTAAAATGGAGTCATAAATCTATTTTTAATTAATTCTTGGATAATACCAACTTTCAAAGATCATTAAAAATAGCTCGGTTGTCTGAAAACTCATATGAACTCGTAACGACCTCTACTTTAATTCTACAGGCTCGAAAGACAAATTTTAAAAAACTTATAATTCAAATAATTTTTAAAAACTAAAAGATTTTAACAAGCAAAAATAGCTTGAAATTATTTTTCCTATTTAAATACAAAGCCGAAATTCTGAGATCTCACAGCCATTCAACTGTTACAAATATCTACTTCACAAACACTGACATTTTCATGCCATCAGATTTGCAGTGATACCCGCACATGAAATAATAGTATCCAGCTTCACCCAAGGTAAATGCTTCATTGCCACTTTGATAATAACCCAAGTTCGGTTCCATCTCGCATTGATCAAATTCATCACCATCGGTTGCTATAACCACATTGTTATGAACTCTATCATAATGAAAATCTGAGAAACAAGACAAAACATCGATTAAGATCTGAATAACATATAATTATATATGACTTACTTGCACAAACAATGTTAAACACAATAAAGTAATAAATTATTCAATCACAGGAAATTGATGACAAACTAGCTAATTGATCTAGCCTAGCTAAAAACTCCAAATACCACCATCTACTGTGCAATTTAACAAAGAATGGGGATAATATCAAGGATTGAACGTTTTGAAATTCGAACTACGAAACCAAAATATTTTCAGTTTCATATATCCAGTCTGGTTCATAATGGATTATTGACACCATAATTGATATTGACACATAAGCTATTGAATCGGGTAATACATGCATTTGGCAAAATAGGAACATTCAGGTGGTCTGTTTCCAGAGAAAAAGTTGAGAAATGCAGCAAATGAATCTGGTATATAATAAAGCTAAGCTGCCGAAGCGCTAGATCACTCACTCAATACATCTCCAGCAAAGAAAGTGTTCTGAGTAGCAAACTCAGCGAAATCAACTCCAGTTGCCCAGTCAACTTCGTATGAATTTGCCATCACCATCACCATGATCGGAGAAACCAGAAACGCAATCAGAGCAAGAGCCGAGTATTGTGCCACTGCCATATTAAACAATTGGGCAAGCAAATAAGTCTTAATGTTTCTGTTTGTGGCTAATTAAGCAATAACAAGCATGCATATATATATTTATCCAAAAAAAAAAAAAAACA
The DNA here is from genome assembly GCF_958449725.1 of Rosa rugosa. Lineage (NCBI taxonomy): Eukaryota > Viridiplantae > Streptophyta > Magnoliopsida > Rosales > Rosaceae > Rosa > Rosa rugosa. Next base: position 34,161,404 of record NC_084825.1, read on the forward strand.
TATAGGTCTGTCCTTTCTTGGTCGAAAGCCATAGTGGAGCTTTGGTCTGGTCGTTGTGAATGAATATTTGAAGATGCCCTCGGGGCTTTGTTCTTGTTATAATCATCAGAACAAAGGTCAATAATTCGCATCTGATTATGTCATATAGATTCGCTTTATTCAAGTCTCCTTGGTTTTCTCCGCGTCCGGCTGGACCCGGTCAAAAACAGTTTTGGCGGGATCTTTCGAAACAGTGATGGTTAGTGCCGTAAATTCAGATTCCCTTCTGGCTCTTTATTCTCAGTTGTTCAAAGCTTAATTGGCACCATCAACATCAGAAAGAATGTAATACTGCCTCCCGCCGAGTTAATATGATCTCTAATCTCTAATCTCCGATCTCTAATATATATAGAAAGCCAAACTCTTTTTTGCGCCTCTAATCTCCAATCTCTAGTAAACAAATTGATATCTTACGATTTGTTTATTTTATGAAGGGAAAACGTAAAGTGAATAACCAAAAGAAATTTCCTAAAGGCTCCGACTTCCCCACGCTAACAAATGTGAACGATCCAAGAGTGACCAAGAGCCAAATAGACGGGAATGGTAGTTCTCATTTTTGCAAAAGATATCTACATCATGCCATGTTGGTGCTGAAAAATTCAGCTGAAGATTTCCCACCCATTTTTCCTGATTGGAGTGAGTGAAAGCTTTGCGGCTAATTTCTTCACGCTCGTTCTCCGAATTTGGGTCGGTACAAGCAAGTCGAGTCGAAACAAGAAAGGAAGCTACGTACCTGTAAAATACTTTAATGCCTAAGTTAGTAATAGTTTGAGTAGTATATGGTGTAAATGGAATGTGTGGCTTACCAGAAATGTTCACTTTACCAAATATTTATAGACCAGGTTTAGCGAATATCAACTAGTGAGCATAGTGGTGTGTTTTGTCCGTAAGTCATGCGTTAGTGGATTCATGATACCACCCTCAAGACGACGTGGGAAAGTATTTTTTACTTGCTACTGATTCGGATGAGCTGACCAACTCTGTTGACTGGTCCGCCTTATCATGTCCACCTTAAGAAGATTCTTCCTCAAAGAGATTGTGCCTCGAAGGTATTGTCCCTCACTCGGATTTCCTCAAGGAAATCCCTCCTTACTCAGATCTTCCTTAAATGGTTTCATCTTATTGAAATATTCATCGACGAGATATCTCTTTCTTAACGAGATATCTTCTCCTTGACAAGATGTTCTCTCCTCAACAAGAAATTTCCTTTTCGACGAGATATCTTCTCTTCGACCAGATACCCCCTCCTCGACAATATATTTTTTCCTCCACAAGCCTAATCCAAGTAATAATGGGGTAGTGACACACATGTCATGATTTGGTGAAGAGCGGTTTTTTGCTTCCACGGTTTTGATATGGCAGAGGGTTTCATACTTCAGTGGGGAACTCGACTTCACCTTTCACACTTAACCTAGTTTTCAAAAGTTCACTCGTCTTTGTGCTTTGAGAGAGAGAGAGAGAGAGAGAGAGAGGGCTTTCGTAGAAATCTTTAAGGAGGGATAAAGAATCCTAAGAATCCTTTGAGTGGAGTCCTTGGTCTATCGCTTTGTGTTCGTGATCCTTGATTGCTTTTGCGGTTTGTTGCTGTAATAACCGCAATTTTCATTTTCTTTTTGTGAAATTGTGCGGAATAAATAAAGTGCATTTGTACGAATATTACTCGAAGTAATTCTTTTTTTTAGAATTATCGAAGTTCCGAAACATTTTGTTTTAACAAAAAGCTCGAAATGTTCAATTTGAGAAATCGACTTTTTATACGTATGGAATTTGGGAAAAACTTCCTTCATGAAAGTTGTAGAACTCGTCGATACGAGTTCGTGCGTATCAGGAACAAAAGAATAAGAAATTGTATGAACTAGTTACGACATTTACGAGATTTTTCCATTTTGGGTATATAAGGAAAAAATCCTAGCAAATTTAGAAACTTTCCATTTTTCATCTGACCACCCATTTTGGAAAGTCTTCGTTCTCTCTCTCTCGACCGAAACGAACCGAAAAACAGGGCATAGGATCTCCGAGCTCTCTCTCCCTCCTCATGCCACCAATCAAGACCAGACCTCTTCCTTGCGCAGCTGCCGGTGGCAGCCTTTCGCAGTCTTGTGGGCCGTACACGGCGGTGGAGCTCGAGGCCGGTTAAACCTCGATTTGGTTCCAAGCTCGATATCTCGAGCTACAGGCCACCACTCCTCTTGATTCTTGACTTGTTGGACTCGTCTCAACCTTCTTATCAAACCCCAAGAAGGATCGCAACTGTAGTGGACGATTTCATGTTCGTCGGAGCTCGCCTCGATTTAGATCGAAAATCACCTTTTGATCCGGATATCTCGAGTTACAGACCACGATTTCTTGTGATTCTTGGCTTGATGAACTCGCCTTGACTTTCTGAACAAGTCTCCAGAAAGGATCGAAGCAAATGGTGGAAGTTTTTACGACGAACTGGAGCTCGTCGGTTTCTGCAAATAATCGCCAGTTTCTAGAAAATTTCCGGCCAAGCTCGACTGGTTCTAGGTAATTTCGACCCCTTCCGGTCATTTCCAGCTTACATGCTAGTTAGGAAAGTTGTTAAGCTTGATGAGATGAAGAAGAGCAGCCCGGCCCCGACACCATTGGTGGTGGTCGGTGGCGGCTCTGCCACTAACTCCGGCGGCCCTTAACAGCCACCTCCGGGGGTCAAAAATATGGATTCTATTCATTTTTAGATTCTATATTTCAATACGATCATTTCGATTTATTATACACAATTTTTGGATATCATATGATTAAGTTATGAATTTTTACGTTTCAATCGTTCGATTGTTGATCTGTGAAGATCAGACCGTCTGATGGATTTGTAGATTTGTTATGTTGATCGTATGACTGTCCCAATGACTTTGTGTGGTCATTGGTGAAGATCCGACCATTGGATCTTCGTATAATTGCAAAATAGTGATTCGGGAGGCGATTGGTGAGAATCCGTCCGTCGGATTTTCGTATAACTTAGAATCCGACTGTTGGATTGTCGTTTGAGTATGTATTTGAGTTATTGGCTAAGTTAAGGTCGTGTTTGATTAGGTGATTGACGGTCTTACATGGGTGAGCAAGTTTGGTTGTAAATTGTGTTAAATTGAAGACGCAGCGGGAATATTGAGGTGAGTAAACCTCACGTGGTTCATATTACGAACCCAATACATTTAATTACTTTATTTTGTCGCAATTGTGTGAAAATATTTATGGAATAAATATTTGCTTTAAATCATATGGACTTGATCAACTACGGTCCATAGGTAAGTAAAATGATTTTAATTATAAAAATGAATTTCTCGATTTTATTGTGTGTGAACTATAGTTGGTATTAGTGATTATTCTTGAGCGGATAATTACGTTTATATATATATATATATATATATATATATATATATATATATATATATATGGAAAGTTGTGACATTGAAGTGTGTGTGGAATTGTGATGACTTGGTTATGATATGGTGTTGTTTTGAAGTTGCCATGATTAATTATGAAAATGATTATCAATGAATGTTCGTGTTAATGATGTTGACCTTGTGTGTTGAATAGAATGTAGAGAATGTAGGGTTCCGAGAACCGAATGGTCTAAGGTCCTTCGGTTTAATGATAACCGAAGTGTGTGTGTTTGAGGATAAGTAGTAACTGCAGGTTGTGGGAATGACCACTGCAGTGGGAATAATTATAAGTTGTGGGAAAGACCCTAGTAGGAATAACTGCAGGCTGTGGGAATGACCACTGCAGTGGGGATAATTATAAGTTGTGAGAAAGACCCCAGTAGGAATAACTGCAGGCTGTGGGAATGACCACTGCAGTGGGGATAATTATAAATTGTGGGAAAGACCACAGTAGGAATAACTGCAGGCTGTGGGAATGACCACTGTAGTGAGGTTAATAACGTATTGTGGGAAAGACCACATGAGGAATATAGAGGTTATGAGATTGTGGTGATGTATTCTTTGTTGATTTCTGTGAGTTGGGTTGATGTTTTCTTTGTGAAAGTTGAGATTGTTGGTTGTTTACCTGAGTTATAAGAATTGTAATTTTAGTAAATCAACAGTTCATTCTTGTTTACTCATACGAGCTATCAAAAGCTTACCGGGTTTGGTGTTGTTGCAATCCCGGTACACTATTCAAATTGTGTAGCGGGTAATCCTGCAGGTCAAGAGAATCAGGGCGGTGATCGTGCGGGTTAGAGTATTTGTTTTGGTTTACAGCTTTTGTAATTGTGAGGTTTGTTATGCTCAATTAGAGCTTTACAATTTTACTTGTAATAGTGAGTTGTAATAATTAACTTGAGATTTCTAGATTTGAAATTTGAGTGTTGTGAGGTGTGGTTATTATGAAAAAAATTCAGAACGTTTATTTGATTTAGTTGTTTAATTCATGTTTCGGATTTGAATTTGTTATTCAAAATTCGGGGCGTGACAGTTGCAAGTTGGTTCCTTTGTGCCTTTTGCTAGTTTTCTTTCTTCGTTTTTTGTTGATTGTGTATAAGATGGTTAATTGGTTAGAATGGTGAGAGAGATGTGGGATACGCCGATGTGGGTGCTCTCATTTCGGGTTTTGATTGAGGAAAAAAGGGTGAAGAGGTAGGATATGCATGAATCTGAGTTTTTCTTTTATGGGTTTCGAGTCTTTGTTCTTCATGTGCTCTTGAGGGATTGTTAGCAAAGGGGTAGGTTAGATCTAACTATGATTGTTAACTTGGATTTTAGGGTATTTCTGAGGGATGCCTAATGTCGTAGAGATTTAAAGCAGTGAGCAGTCAAGGTTTGACGTGTCACTTGACACTATGAACCACGTTTTCATTGATTCGTTGCCTCATTTTATCACTGCAGGAATCTCACTGCCTGAACCTCTTGACATAACGCCCTTGCAAACCATAGTTTACTCTATGGAACCTAGACTAACACGAGCGTGCCACGACATGGGAGGACAACAATTAGGCATCAGCAGATGGAGCGCTTCGAGAGTAACATACACTAGTGCTAGCGTTTCCCATCACGAGGAGGGCAATTCCTGTGATGAGGCGGAAGGGGTTACAAGTGGAGGGTCTACATGGGCATTGCCAGATGGCGTTAGGGTGGATAAAACTGGGAAATCCATGTGTTTGGACCCAATATGAACATTTTGGCCTGACAAGGCGTGTCTTGGAGAAATTGGAGCCAAACATTTTGGCACGCCCGGTGGGACAAGGTTAGAATTTTTTTTTCTCTTGAAGACATTCAACCACCGGGCTTCAAAACAAACATTTTGGCACGCCCAGTGGGACTATACTAGAGTCTTTTTTCGTCATCATTGAGATGCCAGGGGAAAATCTTTACCAAAAGAAATTCCTAAAGTGAATTGATGGACAATGTTGCCACCATTGGCGATACCGCCATTAATGATGAGTTTATGCCTATTCCCATCCCAGAGGGGGTAAGCATTGATGAACAGCTCGCGATCATCATGGCCAACATCGAGAGGAATAAAGAAAAGCAAGCCAGGGACATGGCCATTTTGATCACAAAAACAAAGCAGAGGTTTCGCGATTGGGACCTAGAAATTGAGCAGAACGCTCGAGAAGAGGTCATTTATGAGGCTGATTTGCCTATAGGTGGCAATCAACCTAATGGCCTCACTGGTGAATCACAGCCTTACATAGAGGCTACTTATGGAGAACGTCATCAACAAGATTGTTCTTCAGACAAGAAAATTGTCTCTGAACAAATATCTGATGTCTCCACTGATCAAGCCAAATATGTGGCTACTGATCAGATGCATGGGGGGCAAGATATGACCCATGATCATCCCTTTGATCAAGAGAAGTTGGCGACAGTTGGCGACAAAGCCGATCTTGGGACACCGTCATCTTCCAAATTACAATTGGAGATCATGTCTCGTCAACCAACAAAGATACTTGGGGGGCAAGAATACCCCTCTCACGAGCCAAATTCCTCCAAATTCTTCAACGAGAAGTATCTTTGTTCTTTTTCTACAAGCTCTCATATGAGGGATTTTTACCCTACAAATTTTGATACATCGGAGCTTGGAGTGAAGCATAGATGGCCTCCCCCGTGGCCTTCTGGAGGTTAGCCAAATATAGTGCTGCTAACTTCTTTCTTTGTTTTTAAATTTCCTGTCAATTTTCAGTTTTCATTTTTATTTTCGTCATTTGTGAATCATAACGGAATAGGTGAAGTCTCTGTTTGGACCCAAAATGAACATTTTGGCCTGACAAGGCGTGTCTTGGAGAAATTGAGCCAATGTCAGTGGCTCAAGCTATATATTGTCGACAAGCTCGAAATATATATTTAGAGGCTAAATAAAGCCTACTATGGAAGTATGACAAGTCAACTTTAGCATATTTTCCTACTTCGGCTAGGAAAAAACCGAGCTAGACAAGGAAGGAGGGGTGGCAGACTAACCAAATGAAATCGAAATGTGCTGAAACTTTCCAGATCCATTCTAGACAGCCCAAGGATCATTTCTTATGAAGAGTACAAGAGTTTTTTTTGAGTGGAAGGCCTTCAAACAATCAGCCCAATTTTCTACAGAAGCAAAACTGGAAAACTGGACCTGTAAGAGGTCCAGCAGCATTTTCGGCCTAACCACATGGAATAAAAATCTGAAATTTTACCAGGGTGATCTACACTCATAGTGGAACATGTTTTATGAAGAAGTCGAAAGCTCATTCTGAAGTCTTGTTGGAGAAATAATTGAAGGAATAAACGGGCAGAAACTGACCTAAAACCAGCTCAATATTCACATGTTCATGTTTCCTACCCACATGAAGAAAGCTAGATGCTTTTCTTCTTTTCCTTGGATATATTTTTCAAGACAATCTCTTTAATAGATCATCATCACTTCCATGTTGTTGCACCTTCATGCCTTGCTTTCATTTCATCATTTCTCTATCTTTTCCATATTTTACAAATCACTTTCATATTCCACTTTCATTATTTTTCTTCCACTCATCATTTCACTCTTCTTTTTCTTCCCTATATAAACACCTTCTCTTCTCATTCTAAATCACACATTCACAACACAACAACATCTCTAAGATGATATAAGTTCTCTCTAGAGCAAACCTCTCTAAGAGCAACTCCTCTCCTTCTCTTTCTCTTAGCGGTGATCACACTCCTAGTCCTAGTCTTCTCAGAAGCCGACTTTCAGTGCCACCAAACCCTCTGTCAACGTGCTTCGGTCCTAGTCTCCTCGGGAGCCGACGGTAGTGCCGCGACCACAACGGTTACAGAACCAGCCAAGCAAGGGTAACGCCCTAGCAACCCAGCCAAGCTAAAGTCACGCTTTAGCAAGTTCTCCTCACTTCCCGGTGGTTCTCGCTCTGCTCGATCTACAACATCGAGTATCGATTTGGTGATTTTCAAGAAGTTCAGCAAAAGTCCTCGCCACGAGGCACAAAGAATCCCACGACGAGGTTGGTGCTCTCCTCGTCCACAATCGCTCAACAGAAGTCAGGTCAAGGGACACCCCCGACGACCGCACCCGAACGGTGCTGGCACGCCCGCGCAGAAAAGAGACTGTTGACCAGCTGCAGCAAAACTGGAGCGAAACATTTTGGCACGCCCAGTGGGACTACACTAGAGTCTTTTTGCATTTGTTCGCCATCATTGAGATGCTAGGGGAAAATCTTTACCAAAAGAAATTCCTAAAGTAAATAGATGGTCAATGTTGCCACCACTGGCGATACTGCCATTAATGATGAGTTTATGCCTATTCCCATCCCAGAAGGGGCAAGCATTGATGAACAGCTCGCGATCATCATGGCCAACATCGAGAGGAATAAAGAAAAGCAAGCCAGAGACATGGCCATTTTGATCGCAAAAACAAAGCAGAGGTTTCGCGATTGGGACCTAGAAATTGAGCAGAACGCTCGTGAAGAGGTCATTTCTGAGACTAACTTGCCTATAGGTGGCAATCAACCTAAGGGTCTCACTGGTGAGTCACAGCCTTACACAGAGGCTATGCATGGAGAAGACGGTCCACAAGAATGTTTTTCTGACAATGAAATTGTCTCTGAACAGATAGCTGATTTCTCCACTGATCAAGCCAAATACGTGGCTACTGATCAGATGCATGGGGGGCAAGATATGGCCCATGATCATCCCTTTGATCAAAAGAAGCAAGTTCATGATCATTTTAATTGTGACTCTGCTACTGGACGTCTTGGTGAAGGTGATCAAAATCAGAGCCAACTTAATTATCAATTAAGTTGTGGTCTACAGAAGCCAATTTGTGGCTTTATTAATCAATTCAACTTGAAGTTCTTCATATATTCTTCAAGGCCAAGCGGTGGCTTTGATATATGTGGAGGGCACATCTACAACCCACGTTGCATGAATGGCCAGAACAATTATTCTAGTGGCCAAGTTGTCCTTCGCAACTGTAAATTTGAGTATCATCAATACAAGTTAACTCTTGTTTACAATTATCCAGCAAGTGAAGCTCTTGATATGGAGAATTCAGACCAGCAAGTGGTCGTCTATAATGGCCAATCTGTGGCTAATCCTGAAGACACCATGTTCTATGACATGGTAGTTGGCAACAAAGCCGATCTTGGAACATCTTCATCGCCAAAGGTGCAATTGAAGATCATGTTTCGCCAACCAACAAAGATACTTGGGGGGCAAGATTACTCCTCCTACGAGCCAAATTTTTCCCAAGTTTTTGATGAGAAGTATCTTTTTTCTTTTCCTACAAGCTCTCATAGGAGGGATTTTTACCCTACAAATTTTGATACATCGGAGCTTGGAATGAAGCATAGATGGCCTCCCCTGTGGTCTTCTAGAGGTTAGCCAAACATAGTGTTGCTAGCTTCTTTCTTTCTTTGCTTTTAATTTTTTGTTAATTTTTCGTTTTTATTTTTCTTTTCATTAAAAAAAAAAAAAAAAAAGTTGAATTTGGTAAAGGGGTTGTGAATCATAACGGAATAGGTGAAGTCTCTTTTGTTAATATTGGCCTAAACTCCTTATTGGTGCCTAGTTCAGGTCCCTTAAGGTTAAGGGCGGCTTTTATTAACACTTGTTGAACTGTCTTCACACTTATGACATTTCTCATCTTAGTAAGTATAGCCTATGTGAAATGGTGTCTAGAAAGGGGACAACGTTCATGACAGGTTCTTGAATCCAGAAGTGCGTGCAAATGGGCCTAAACCACTATGTGGGAGTAGCTCATGCCAAAATGGATTCTGCCTCTCTTGTTCGCCCTCCCCCACCTGGCCATTTCAGTAAGGTTGCCCAAAGGATTCGAAAGAAAATTTGTGTTTAGGCGACTATACTTGGGCCGCATGTCTAAACCTTGATTCACATTGTCTTATTGAATTCAACTACTTATAAAAAAAAAAAAAAAAAAAAAAAAAATCATTAATACAACTCTTAAGGGGCAATTCTAAGTGTTCCTACACTCGCAAAGCTACTAAGCCGAGTCAGCGGCTCCAGAAACTTTTTCCAGCTTTGCCCTCGCAGGAAAGGCTGAGCTCAAGGGAAATGTGAGAGCCACCACCGTGACCGCCACCTCCATCGGAAGTAGTCTTCATGTTACCAAAGATGTCCTCACCATGCATTGGGAACAGAGGAAGGGTTTCAATCTCCATGTTCATAGATCCATAACCACCATAGTTCCCCTTCTGCCCGTTAAAAGCAATCACACCAGCTGAAGAAGCAGAAGCAGATGCAGAAGATTCGAAGTTAATATACTGATCCTCAGGTTTCCAATTGGTACCATTGTCATCACCAACAAGCCCTGATCTTTGCATGGGCACATGAACATCCGAAGTGGACCTCTTCTTCCGCTTCTCCCGAGCCCTTTGGTTCACGAACCAAAAATAAACGTTCTTGAACTCGATCTGGCCGTACCATTTCAGCTGGAGACAGATCCTCTGAATCTGCTCTAAAGTTGGGGACCTAACTCCCTTATTGTAGAAAAGCTCCTTAAGGATTCTTATCTGATCTGTAGTGGGATTCCACCTGTTCCGCCTACAAAGCATGTTAGCACTACTCTCGGCTGCTTTGTTACTTCCTCCATCCTCGGTTGGTTGCTGGGTTTATGGTTCCATTGGTGAAGGATTGAGAGAATGCGAGAATTGAAGAATGGTGGTGACAAGTAATATTGGAGTTGATGAAATGGTTTTGGGATTGGAGATTGTGGAGGAAGATATAGGCATGCAAATATCCACCCTTGGATGGACGGTTGAAAAGAAGAGTCAAACCGATGTCAGTAAAGAGTGATTAGTGCCTTAAATCTCGGAAAAAAATGGAATAATAGCATGTGGGGAAACCGAACGGTTTTCAAGGAGGTAACTGTTCTTTTCACGAGATTATTTTTCACGACTGTTGTTTTTCAACGAGTGATTAGTGCCTTAAATCTCAGAAAAGAAGGAGTTATTGGCGCTAAGAGTTTTGAGTTGGGAGCCAGCAAGTGGATCTAAAAGATACATATTTTCTCAAAACCCTCGCCGCGAGGCTCTTTTTGATGTGGAGCATATTTAAAAGTTCGTATTATTTTCAATATACAACTATGGGGGCCTATATTTGGGGCCTTGCGAGACACGTTGACACAGCTTCTCACGGATATTTGAATATCAGGATAAGAAAATATTATTGTATTCATAAAGTGGCTTTGCGGCCAAAAGCAGTACATTCATTACAAAGCCAAAAGTGGCTAGAATACAAAACATGAATCTTCGGATTATCTTCTAAATCTTTTCTCAAGTGGAAGCAGCTATGGAATCCAACGTCGGGTTGAGCCGCGCCATTATCTCAAGGAGGGGCAGAGAGTGAAGGAACCAAATATCAGCTTGAGTCTCTGCACCCCCTCTAGCCTTGGTAACCACCATTAGCTGGACGTGAAGTACAGGAACAGCCATTCTGTAGCTTGAACCCATTCCTTCAAAGAGTCCATCCCTTCTCATCCCTCCAAGATTCTATCAAGAAGAGAAAGGGGGAGAAGGAGGTGAGAACCAAATCTCCTTCCATCTGGAGGGCACAACACGGGCCAGGTCCAGAAGAAAGGAAACAGAGGAGGAAAGATGAACCTCAATTTGGCTTCCCTCCTCTCCCCGTTTCGCTCCGCGTATGGGATTTTCTCAAAAAATGATCTTACATGACCGGAGATCCCACACTCGGAGCCCCCTCGCGTTTCTAAACCAATCTGAAGCCTGACATTGTTGTTACAGACTCCCAGAAGGACGAAACAAGGGTTTGCCTAAGATTACGCCATGAGGCCTAACCCAGGCTTAAGATTACGCCATAAAGCCTAAAATTTAGAGGCTAAAGGTCATTTCATGAGGGGAAGATTTGTGAAGAAGGAGAAAAAGAAGCAAGGACTGAAAGGCCATTTCTTGAATATTTCAGAAAAATTGTTGTGAGTATTCCCTTCCCGAAATACAACTATTTATAGGGAATTCAGGCAAATCCCCACCCTTGAATGAAGTTCTATTTCAAAACCGATGTCAATAAATCGAGATTAGTGATTCCAAATCTCGGGAAAAAAGGGACTAGCAGCATGTGAGGAGCGGTTTTCGAGGAGGTAACTGTTCTATTCACGAGATTATTTTTTCACGACCGTTGTTTTTCAACGAGTGATTAATGCCTTAAATCTCGGAAAAGAAGGGATTATTGACGTGTAAGGAGACCGAACAGTTTTCGAGGGGGCCTACAGAGATTGGCCCATGAAGCTCAATTTCAAGCAAAGTTCCTCCACGCGGAGATTCGCCGCAATAGTACTAGCTTCGGCCTGAGTGGCCCGTTCTCTGAGATGGGCCAGGTTGCGGCCCATTTCTTCAGAAGCAGCCAGAGGTTCATCGAGTTGGGCTTCTTCTGTAGCAATCGCGTTTTCAACAAAGGCTAAACCTGTATGGAGGTCCTCGATCCGAAGTTTGAAGTCGGACCTTTGGATTTGTAGTTCCCGCAGGCGGTTGGTTCGCTCATTTAAAATACCGCGAGAGATGTCCATTTCTCGAGAGAGGCTATTCAAAGCCTCTCGAGTGTCGTGAGCCTGGGCGTTGGCGGGCCTCACCAAGTTCATTCAGCAGATCGTCAATGGCACTAAATTGCTGCAGGGTCAATGCCTTCTCCTGGCAAAGATACCTTAGGGCTTCCAAGACTCGCGAGAGGATGTCAGTCTCCAATACCTGAGGACCCAGATGTTCGTGAAGCACCATCTTAGCCTCATCCATAGCAGAAGGAGGAGTTACCTCTAACACCCTCATCAATCTCTCGAATCTGGTAGGAGGCGGCGGAGGCGCCACAGGATCACGAACCACCAATGCAAAAGGGTGGACAACTTCCTCAGTTTCTTCATCTTCAATAGGTTGGTCTGTCCCTTCAGCCGCGGGAGAATCTGGAAACTCAACTCGCGCCTCACCATGGGCAAGTGGAGCAGATTCAAGCACAGGGCCCTCGGCTTCGACGGTTGTCTCATTTATTCGCAAGACTTGGGGGGCACCACCACCGTCAGTATCATTTTTCATCTCTTGGGCGACTGTCCTACCGATAGGACCCTCAGCGTTTGTAGCCACCTCCTCGGTACAAACAGAATCCTGGTTAGATTCAGAAATGTCAGAGAGTGGGGTTGGATCAAAAGGGAAATGGAAAGCATTGGCCAACAGTGGCTTACCTCTCGAGTTGTCGGGTCAATATCTGGTACGTGGTCACCAAGAGGAAGAGGCCTCACTTCATTCACCTCTTGGACCTTTAGTGCCGCGAGAATCTCTGTCGTCATCAGTTCCTCATAAGCGGCAGAATCCTCAGAGTGGCTTTCCACACTTTCATGCTCCGAGGAGTCGTCATCGGAGATCGTTATTAGAATGGTAGGACCTTGCAGATGCTCTGTAGATGTGGGAGACGGAAGAGGCGCCACGGGGTTAGTTGATGCTTGAACTAGCGAGAGAGTTGGCTTTTTTGCAGTGGCTGAGGGTCCAGCCTCGCTCAGGCGAGAGGGATTAGTGGTCCTTTGACGGACCTGTCAAAAGATACATAGTGAAGATCCTGCCCAGATTCTAAAATTTAAAAAGGATAAGACGGGGTCGGAGTTTACCAATCGCATTCCCAGAGGTTCGTCATCTTCAAAACTCTCTTCGACGAATTGAGCTCGATCGCGTTTGCAAGCAAAGACAGCAGTGGCCTGTACGAGAAAAGATTCATAACTCAAAAAGGGGGGAAGCACCAAATATACAAGTTTGGGATCATTCTTAACTAAATTACCTCAGCGGGATCTTCATCATGCGAAGACTCTCCCTCAGAAGTCTCCTCTGCTATTGCCTTTTGTTTCCCAGCCTAAACAGAGGCTATCCTGCTCCAGGTAGTTTGCTGCAAAACACACTCAGGAATAAGAGCGAGAAAATCAACACAAGAAAAAAGAACGGTGAAGAAAGACAAAAACTTACTGTTGCCCTAGGCTCGTGGATTTGTATCTCTGGACGCGATGAGCGAGAAGGTAGAATAGGTCGCGGGGGTTGTGCTGCAGGGTTGGAGAAGCGCTCAAGAATCTTGCGGTCCTCCGGACCAGGACTACTCATGCCACGAAAGATCAGGAAGAAGAGTTCGTCATGTGGCAGGTCCCAACAGTTCACGGACACTTTTTTCCACCAATCAGCATAATCATCGTCGACATCGTTGAGGGGGTACAACGCTCTGACCCAAGGGGGAATCACTATCAAAGTAAACTGACTCTGAAAGGGGGCAGACCCAGGTGGGGATAATCTCCGCCAAGAGGTGTAGTAATTGGCAGAATCAACCAGAGGCCAGGGTACCAACTGGGCCAACCCAAATTGGCGAGCAAAATGGTTAGGGGCATAGAGCTCATAACTTACGCGTTCAGTGGCAAGACGAATATCCAAGCAGTAGATGGCGCGACGAAAGGTCAGGAAGGCTCTTTCGCTATGATCCCGTCCACTGGGCAGAAAGCCATCATCAAGGGGAGGAGGGAATCGCCTAGAAAGGACCATTTTTGGGTCCGGCATCTCTCCCAGCAAGTACAAGTAAATAAAACACTCGGAGTAGGGTGGAGCTCGATACCTTACGTTGCGGCAAAGCCAGTTCCCCAAAAGGGAATCAACTGGAGGTTCCTTTGGAATATCACCGCGACGGAAGAGAGGGAAATAAATCTGCAGCCAAAAGGCAAGGATCCAGAAGGGGCCACTAATTTCGGTATCAAATGGGTGCATTACGGCTCTATAAAGGGAGCGATATAACGCACCCAATACAGGTTGCCCAAGGCCAACGCAAATACCATTGTAGAGAGCAGTGGCCAGAGAATTCCAAGGTCCAGTAGGTTTGTTGGAAGAAGTGCAAAAGATAAATTTGCAAAGCCAGAATTCCAGGAATGCGATACCTCCTGTATGGTCACGCCGGGTGCAGTAATATTCGCGCCAGGATGGGTAGGATCTGCTGTGATGCCCTCGACCAGCCATATCCATTCTCAAAGAAAATTGAGTGCCATCAAACTGACCATGCACATAGGGGTCAAAGTCAATGGGCAACCCCGTGATGGTAAGAACATCCAGCAGAGTTATGCTCATCTGCCCAAACCGGAAATCGAATGTATTGCTGGAGGTGTTCCAGAAGCAAAGAGCGGCAGCTAGCGGTGCAGGGCTAGTATTATTGGGAAGACAGAAGCATAGATCGATGGTTTGGGTGATACCCACCGCATCCCATCGGGCCAAATCTCTCGCTCGGTTCTCCTGATACCAAATATTTTCCTCGGGAGCGACGGTAGGCCAGTAGCCCACTTTCCTCCTTGGTCCCCAACTGCTAAAATCACCAGGCACCTGCCGAAGAGCCGCTATGGGACGGCGGATGGGAAGCCCATAATAGGCCATAGCATCATTTGGCAAACGATCGCGAGGTGTGGGACCCAGACTCGCTTGACTATCACCGCCACCAAAGCCCATCAGTCGACTTCTCTCCTCTCCGTTCTGACTTCTACATCGAACACTCATGTTAGTTCGCCAGGCGAATGCGGCTTTCTCAGTGATTTCATCTGCCTGATCGATAACGAATGGTTTCTTGGATGCCATTTCTAGGTCGCAAGGAATACTTCTCCAATACGCTTTGATTTATAGCTCAAATATGTTTGGAGATTAATTTATTAGCTGGGCCAGTGAGTGGCCCTAGTTGATAATTAATGAGTCATTATTCCATCTTGAGAATCGCATCTAAGGCGACAGTGAAGATACTTCTCCAATACGCTTTGATTTATAGCTCAAATATGTTTGGAGATTAATTTATTAGCTGGGCCAGTGAGTGGCCCTAGTTGATAATTAATGAGTCATTATTCCATCTTGAGAATCGCATCTAAGGCGACAGTGAAGATATTCCACCTTTTCCTATCACCGCAGGGCCAGCATAGTGGCCTGATGTTTTTTAAAACATGATTAAAACCGATGCGGTTTTAGATGCTAAAGTTGCAGCAAAATATGGTGGTTTCAATTGGTTACACGTCATGATGACGATAGCCATGATCCAATCATCCTCTTTGGCATAAGACTCGCGAAGGATTAAATGAAAGCAAACAGTTTGCTATTTTGCATCTTATTTTGCCAAGTACTATAGGCCTTGATCTAGCCAGGAAAGCGGCTCCAACACCTACATTTGAAAAAATCAACAGAGAGCCAACAAACAAGGCAGATACTTGTTGCTATACACATGGCGAAGCTACCACCAAGGAAGAGAAGGATCCTCATTCGCAATCAAAAGCAGTCTCCTTCGCATGGGGGGCACGCTAAAGTTTTGATTGCCTACAACCTGCCCAAGTTTCGCTAGATCCATGGGGGGCAATAAAGTTGGCAAAGGAAGCGTCAGTTCATGACAAAGGCAATTCAATAGTGGCATTCAAGCTTTATGGCCTATTTAGAGGCCTATATGGAAACAGTCAAGCCAATACAAGTGGCTTTGGAGCAACAACATTATAAGAGGAGTGCTGATTCAAGACCTCTTTAGTCAAGACGAGGACCTTTGACTTCGAGGTCTGGGGGGCAATGTTTGGACCCAAAATGAACATTTTGGCCTGACAAGGCGTGTCTTGGAGAAATTGAGCCAATGTCAGTGGCTCAAGCTATATATTGTCGACAAGCTCGAAATATATATTTAGAGGCTAAATAAAGCCTACTATGGAAGTATGACAAGTCAACTTTAGCATATTTTCCTACTTCGGCTAGGAAAAAACCGAGCTAGACAAGGAAGGAGGGGTGGTAGACTAACCAAATGAAATCGAAATGTGCTGAAACTTTCCAGATCCATTCTAGACAGCCCAAGGATCATTTCTTATGAAGAGTACAAGAGTTTTTTTTGAGTGGAAGGCCTTCAAACAATCAGCCCAATTTTCTACAGAAGCAAAACTGGAAAACTGGACCTGTAAAAGGTCCAGCAGCATTTTTGGCCTAAACACATGGAATAAAAATCTGAAATTTTACCAGGGTGATCTACACTCATAGTGGAACAGTTTTTATGAAGAAGTCGAAAGCTCATTCTGAAGTCTTGTTGGAGAAATAATTGAAGGAATAAAGGGGCAGAAACTGACCTAAAACCAGCTCAATATTCACATGTTCATGTTTCCTACCCACATGAAGAAAGCTAGATGCTTTTCTTCTTTTCCTTGGATATATTTTTCAAGACAATCTCTTTAATAGATCATCATCACTTCCATGTTGTTGCACCTTCATGCCTTGCTTTCATTTCATCATTTCTCTATCTTTTCCATATTTTACAAATCACTTTCATATTCCACTTTCATTATTTTTCTTCCACTCATCATTTCACTCTTCTTTTTCTTCCCTATATAAACACCTTCTCTTCTCATTCTAAATCACACATTCACAACACAACAACATCTCTAAGATGATATAAGTTCTCTCTAGAGCAAACCTCTCTAAGAGCAACTCCTCTCCTTCTCTTTCTCTTAGCGGTGATCACACTCCTAGTCCTAGTCTTCTCAGAAGCCGACTTTCAGTGCCACCAAACCCTCTGTCAACGTGCTTCGGTCCTAGTCTCCTCGGGAGCCGACGGTAGTGCCGCGACCACAACGGTTACAGAACCAGCCAAGCAAGGGTAACGCCCTAGCAACCCAGCCAAGCTAAAGTCACGTTTTAGCAAGTTCTCCTCACTTCCCGGTGGTTCTCGCTCTGCTCGATCTACAACATCGAGTATCGATTTGGTGATTTTCAAGAAGCTCAGTAAAAGTCCTCACCACGAGGCACAAAGAATCCCACGACGAGGTTGGTGCTCTCCTCGTCCACAATCGCTTGAAAAGAAGTCAGGTCAAGGGACATCCCCGACGACCGCACCCGAACGGTGCTGGCACGCCCGCGCAGAAAAGAGACTGTTGACCAGCTGCAGCAAAATTGGAGCCAAACAGTCTCTTTTGTTAATGTTGGCCTAAACTCCTTATTGGTGCCTAGTTCAGGTCCCTTAAGGTTAAGGGCGGCTTTTATTAACACTTGTTGAACTGTCTTCACACTTATGACCTTTCTCATCTTAGTAAGTATAGCCTATGTGAAATGGTGTCTAGAAAGGGGACAACGTTCATGACAGGTTCTTGAATCCAGAAGTGCGTGCAAATGGGCCTAAACCACTATGTGGGAGTAGCTCATGCCAAAATGAATTCTGCCTCTCTTGTTCACCCTCCCCCACCTGGCCATTTCAGTAAGGTTGCCCAAAGGATTTGAAAGAAAATTTGTGTCTAGACGACTATACTTGGGCCGCATGTCTAAACCTTGATTCACAATGTCTTATTAAAATTAAAAAAAAAAAAATACAAAAATACAAAAAGAGTTTCAAATTTGTGCGTCGCGGAGGATGCAAAAAATTGTGTTCTTGCCTAATAGTGGCTGGAACTTGCTAATATACTTAAGAGGCCATTGGTATTGGTCTGGGCACATATACAAGAGGCATTTAATATGCCTAGTATGGTATTAGCAGTGGAGGAGGTCAAATCAATATTTTTGCCAATAATTGTGGCGAAAGCTGTGTTGCGAATTGTTGGCAGCGAAGTGGTTTTAATTACATGGCCTCGCAAAGGATGGTTCGCAAAGGAAGACTGGCGATTAATATATGTATGCTCACTATGTATAATTAAGAGGGAGAGAGGCTACTGTTCAAGTAATTTTAGTCAAGCCAATACAAGTGGCTTTGGAGCAACGACATTATAAGAGGAGTGCTGATTCAAGACCTCTTTAGTCAAGACGAGGACCTTTGACTTCGAGGTCTGGGGGGCAATGTTTGGACCCAATATGAACATTTTGGCCTGACAAGGCGTGTCTTGGAGAAATTGAGCCAATGTCAGTGGCTCAAGCTATATATTGTCGACAAGCTCGAAATATATATTTAGAGGCTAAATAAAGCCTACTATGGAAGCATGGAAGCATGAAAAGTTAACTTTAGCACATTTTCCTACTTCGGCTAGGAGAAACCGAGCTAAACAAGGAAGGAGGGGCGGCAGACTAACCAAATGAAATCTAAATGTGCTGAAACTTTCCAGATCCATTCTAGACAGCCCAAGGATCATTTCTTATGAAGAGTACAAGAGATTTTTTTGAGTGGAAGGCCTTCAAACAATCAGCCCAATTTTCTACAGAAGCAAAACTGGAAAACTGGACCTGTAAGAGGTCCAGCAGCATTTTCGGCCCAACCACATGGAATAAAAATCTGAACATTTGTCAGGATGATCTAAACTCATAGTGGAACATTTTATATGAAGAAGTCGAAGGCATATAATGAAGTCTTGTTGGAGAAATAATTGAAGGAATAAAGGGGCAGAAACTGACCTAAAACCAGCTCAATATTCACATGTTCATGTTTCCTACCCACATGAAGAAAGCTAGATGCTTTTCTCTTTTTCCTTGGATATATTTTTCTTCTACAATCTCTTTAATAGATCATCACCACTTCCATGTTGCTGCACCTTCATGCTTTGCTTTCATTTCATCTTTTCTCTATCTTTTCCATATTTTACAAGTGAACTTAGATCTACTTTCATTATTTTTCTTCCACTCATCATTTCACTCTTCTTTTTCTTCCCTATATAAACACATTCTCTTCTCATTCTAAGACACCCATTCACAACACAACATCAAAACATCTCTAAGATGATCTAAGTTCTCTCTAGAGCAAACCTCTCTAAGAGCAACTCCTCTCCTTCTCTTTCTCTTAGCGGTGATCTCACTCCTAGTCCTAGTCTTCTCAGAAGCCGACTTTCAGTGCTACCAAACCCTCTGTCAACGTGCTTCGGTCCTAGTCTCCTCGGGAACCGACGGTAGTGCCGCGACCACAACGGTTACAGAACCAGCCAAGCAAGGGTAACGCCCTAGCAACCCAGCCAAGCTAAAGTCACGCTTTAGCAAGTTCTCCTCACTTCCCGGTGGTTCTCGCTCTGCTCGATCTACAACATCGAGTATCGATTTGGTGATTTTCAAGAAGCTCAGTAAACGTCCTCACCACGAGGCACAAAGAATCCCACGACAAGGTTGGTGCTCTCCTCGTCTACAATTGCTCAACAGAAGTCAGGTCAAGGGACACCCCCGACGACCGCACCCAAACGGTGCTGGCACGCCCGCGCAGAAAAGAGACTGTTGACCAGCTGCAGCAAAATTGGAGCCAAACACCATGATGTGGCCCAAAATTTATAAGATGAAGAAGACTTACAAAGCGCTTGGTGCATCTTCGGCCATTGGAGACTAATGAGCATGCTACCGACCTTCCTGACTAGTCTGCCGCTGTGCATGAGTCTGCTCTACATTACAAGATAAAACTTCCTTTGGTCCCAGGCCTTTAGTACATGCTGTGCGAGTTAAAACTTGCCTTCAAGCAGATTTCAGTCAACATGCGGATAATGATCTGTTGGCGACGACTGCTCTGTAGAAGCTCTCTGACTGCGAATTTCCTACTGTGGCGGAGGTGCTCCACTTTTACAACTTGGTCTATGTTGAACGAGTAGGATGCAGCGGTACTGCCCATTTGTCATATCCCGACAAGGCGCCGAAGATAATAAACAATGCTCCTAACTCTTCGATCACCTGGCAGACGACTGTTTGCATGGCCACTGATGGTTGGGAGTATGACAAAAGGGAAATGATGCCTGCCAGCCTTTATGGTTCCATCAATGTTCCAACCACTGCTAGGTTTACCCGTGTTTGCTGATGAGGTGGTTGCTCTTTTTTTGTTTTTATTTTTTAACAGCACTTTCTATCTTTGTTTGACGCAGTTCGTTTGACCGATGAGGAACCTTTATAGCAAGTCCACCGGTGTTAGTTTGCCCGGGCTCCAGCAAGGAAAACTGATGTGGTGACCGGCCACAAGGAAAAAGGGTCTTCCACCGGTTAAAGCTTGCCCAGCCAATTGTTGGCTTTTATTGACTGAGGCCAAAAAAAAAGGCAACAGCATGACAAAATTTTTGACTGGGTTTGAGGGGCTGCTAGCTCGGCCCAAGCCATAACGTGGCTGACATCATCACTCCACCCTACAAGCATGAAAAAGGTGGGTAACAGTGATGAAATCCCAGCGGTCCATTTCAATTAAGTAGAAGATCCAACGGCAAACAATTAATAACCAATATATATATGAACAGTCTTGACTGGTCAAGAAAAAAAACGGGTGGAAACCTATGTCCAGTGGCAATGAACAGTTACTTGACTGGTCGACGCCTTGACTTTTCGACTTTGACATTTCTTGACTACGGGTGCACTTGCTCTTACGGATAGCTAGAATGACCGGCTGCGGAAGAATAGAGATTTTCTGGATCTCTGTGTCTTGGCGCATTGGGATCTTCTTTCGCGTTTAGGTTTATTCGTCGACTTGGTAAATACCTTTGCTGCTAATATATATGTACATGCATGTGTGTGTCTAAGATTAATTTCATTTTACCCTCCTGAAGTTTGGGGGTGTCATCATTTCACCCCTGTACTCTCAATTTAAAATTTTTACCACCTAAGCTTTTCAATTTTAGTCTTCTGTGTCCAATCTCTCATGCTCTGTCCAAATCAGACGTTAACTACGACCATAAAGCCCACTTTAAGAGCTAAAACGATCATTTCAAGATTAAAAAAAAATAAAAAAAACCACCACTGAAACTCTTCTTCTTCTTCCACACAAACTCACTTGAAGCAAATAATAACCAGTAAATTAAATCACAAATTTGCAAAGAAAACAGGCAAGGTTGAGAGTTAGAGACCCAAGAGCAAGTCATGAGGTGTTGGACTAACCTCAAACACATAATCTTTTCCACATAACAAATCACGCAATGTGAATAAGAAGCTAAACAATAGTCAAATGTTTTGCGTGTTTTGTTCATTACTATTGAACAATGTGATTCAGAGGGAAATAAATGGACTTGGGAAGAAAAGACGGTTTTGCCAGTTTTGAGTTTTAAATGGAGTATATACGATTTTGGCTGATGGTCTGAGGTGTGAAAATAATTTTTTTAAAAGGTTTTTTTTTTATTGTTTTGAGAATGATGAAATTGTATATGAAGTGATGATAACCAAAGTGGTGACCGATATGGTGATAGTCTATATGCAGTAGGACTTGTGTGGCGGAACCAGTATGGTGATAACCAGTGTGGTGATCTGTGTGATGATTATAATGAAAAGGATATGGATTATTGTTGAGTGGTTGATGTGGTGTTTGGTGTTATCAGTAGATGAACGTATATTGATATTTTTAGTTTATTTCTATTAATGAATTGCTTATGTTCTTTCGTAATCTCTTGAACTAAATTATATGCAGAGATTATTGTTTTCTGAATTGATTGGTTTTAACGTAATCTCCTGAACTAATCGATATGCAAGGATTACTGTGACTTCTATTGATTTGATTTTAATGTGATCTCCTGAACCAACTTATATGCAAAGATTACTATGCTTTGCGTTATGTGATTTTGATGTGATCGATCTCCTAAACTAATTCATATGCAGGGATTACTTTTTACTTGATTTAGATCATGAATGCTTTACATTTTTTTGAGAAGTGGTTGTTGAGATTTTAATGATTTTGAAACGTCACTGAGTTGACAATTATTCGGTTGAGATAAATGGAGGACGATTTTGGATTATTGAGGTTTTAAATGTTTTAAAACGTTACTTAAGTTTGATTTTTTCAGTTGAAGTTTTGTATAATTGGTTGCTAAGTTGAGAGTCAGGCATATAGGTTTTAGTCATAAGTTAACTTACGAAAGAATATTACTGCAGGGTATGAACTTGATGTTAATTATCGTGATAATTGTATATCAATTTTGTTAGCTAGGTTGAGATGGTTTAAGCATATGTTCTGTTGGTTGTTTTGAGTTTACTCACACGAGCTTTCATAAGCTTACTGGGATTGTTGTTTGCAACCCAGTACAATATTCGATGGTGTAGGGGTACGTTTATCATGTAGGTTAGGATGAACGTGATTGGAGCTGAGAGGTATTATGCTGTTGCAGGTATATGTTTAGAAACTTGTTAGTGTTCCACTTGTGTAGTGAGTGTGGTGAGTTTGTTTACTTATTGAATTGTAGATTCAATTTAATTTGTGAACTTAGTGTAATATAATATATCACCCTTAAGAATGAGCCTATATTGACATTGTGGATTTAGGGCATTCTTTATAAAAAATTTCAAGTATATATTCTAAACCATCATGCCCAGAATATTTATGTTTGTTTATTTATTTATTAACTCTGTTTGAAAATCGGAGAGTGACACAACTTGTCACAAATTCCTCTCCAGAGAGGCATGCATTTGTTACATATTGTTCACATACACTGACATCTTCATGCCATCAGATTTGCAATTATACTCACACATGAAATAATAGTTTCCAGGTTCAACCAAGGTTAATGCTTCATTGCCACTGTTATAAAAACCCAAGTTCGGTGTCATCTGGCATTGATCAAATGCATCACCATCTGTTGCTATAAGCAAATTGTGATTAGCGCTATCGTAATGAAAATCTGGAAAAGAAAAAAAAAACAAAAAGAAGAAGACAAAACATCAATTAAGATATGAATAATATATAATCATAACTTATTACTTGCACGAACAAATTAGTATGTTAAACAAAATTGTGATTAGCGTTATCGTAATGAAAATCTGAGAAAAAAAAAAAGAAGACAAAACATCGATTAAGATATGAATAATATATAATCATAAGTTGCTTGTACAAATTAGTCTGTTAAACAAAATAAAGTAATATATACCTATTCCATCAAAGGAAATTGATGACAAATTAACAGCAGTAGACAATGATCTAGCTTAGGTAAAAAGTCCGAATGCCACCATATATTGTGCAAATTTAACAAAGATCAGGGATAATATCGAGGATTGAACGTTTCAAAATTCGATTGTTCATCTACTCTCATCCAGTCTGGTTCATAATGGATTATATTGACACCATAATTGATATTAACACAAAAGCTATGGAATCGGGTAGTACATGCATTTGGCAAAATAGGAACATTCAAATGTGGTGGTCTGTTTCCAGAGAAAAAGTTGAGAAATGCAGCAAATGAATCTGGTATATAATAAAGCTAAGCTGCCATAGTTTTGGATCACTCACTTAATACATCTCCAGCAAAGAAAGTATTTTGAGTAGCAAAATAAGTGAAATCAACTCCAATTGACCAGTCAACTTCGTATGACTGATTTGCCATCACCATCACCTTGATCACCAGAAACGCAATCAGAGCAAGAGCCGAGTATTTTGCCACTGCCATATTAAACACTTAGGCTAGCAAATAATTCTTAATGTTTCTGTTTGTGGCTAATTAAGCAATAACAAGCATATATATATATATATAGGTCTGTCCTTTCTTGGTCGAAAGCAATAGTACTGGAGCTTTGGTCTGGTCGTTATGAATGAATATTTGAAAATGCCCCCCAGGGCTTTGTTCTTGTTATAAGGATCAGAACAAAGGTTAATAATTCGCATCTAATTATGTCATATAGATACGGTTTATTCAAGTCTCCTGGTTTTCTCCGCGTCCGGCCGGGCCGGGACAAAAACAGTTGTGGCGGGATCTTTCGAAACAGTGACACTTACTATTGAGAAAATTTGAAGCTCCAAGGGCTATTGCTATCGTTTCTCTTGGTAATTGTGTGTCACTGTGTCATGATTCTCTGCGTAAGCATTTCATTCGTTTCCTGTAAAAAATTAATGAAATATTGTGAGGAACCTGCAGTCGTTCTCCAATACAAAAACACTCGAAATACTAACGACGGATGCAAAAGAAAAAACGGTCAGAACACTTGGGCAGATTCACCATTCCAGATCTAGTTTTCAACTTTTCATCATTTCAGATTCATCATTCTTGTAACCCATTAATTTTAGAGGGAAACCCATTTGTATTGAATCGGTCCCTACTCTACTAGCTAAGCCAAGTCCACTACTAGAACTACTCCTAGCTATCGTACCACATCGTTCATGATTCAGCCATTAATTTTTTTCCTATTGGATCAAGATGCTAGTGGATTTATTAATGTTTTGAGACTTTGGAATGAGTGTCTATGTCAAAATAAAACAAACATAAATACTAAATAATAAATAGAAAAGCATAACAATAACATGATACAAGAAAATAAACATTATATTATACGCATTTCATGCTCCTATCAGATCAGTTTCTACGATGGCATTGCAGCGAGTGACATTTGCATTTCCAAGAAGCCTGTGGCAGATCTAGGCGCTGTTCTTGGTGTTGTTGGCCTGTTTTGGCTTCAAGCTTGCCTAGGCTGATTGGGTTGGCTTACTTTTTTCGAGTGTGGAAAAAGATCTTTGGGCCTCATTGGGAGCAGATCATCCAACTAGAGCTGGATCTACATATAAATTTTATCATACGTCTAAAAGGTTTTGGGCGTGCTCAAAAAAGAGAAAGAGCCACCACTCTAACAGAGTCTATCCCATTTTTTATGTACAACATGAAAAATTATGAATTTTGTTAAGATCTAACTCTTCATGAAACTAAATCGAGTACCAACAACAGAAAATGATTTTACACGAAACCCAACAATAGTTTAACCGTTTAAGTACTAAAAAAACATAGGGAGTATAAACTACATACCATCGATGTATCTACTCTCAATTTATATTACATTCAATATATTCTTTATTTTCTGGTTTTATTGTTAAGGGCGAGTGAAATTTGCACTCTAATTACAAACCACACTCCCTTTATAAATTTTTGTTCAAGTACAGTAAATCCAGAATATGTGTCTGGCCCAAACTCTAGGTTACTTGTTCTAGTTGTAATAGGGTTTGTATTAGATATAATCTCGGAGAATCTTAGTAGATATCCAATCAATGTACGTATGATTATGTTTCCATGTACAACTCTATCTCTATGCTTGTAATCCTCTATATAAAGAGACCCCTATTATTAATGAAAGCACATCAAATTCTCTCTCAAATATCGATTCCCTAAAACACATTATCAGCACGAAACCCTAACCCTGAAACCCTAAAATCGTAGCCTTCAAACCCTAGCAACCACCGCTGCCACCTCGAAGTACTCGATCCCAGCCCAGAACCGGCTAGGAAACCCCCAGAACCAGTCTGAAACCCACCGAACCGGCCATCAGAAGTTTTTGAACAGGCCTGGTTAGCCTTGCTTCAGCCCCGACGCAGCCTCCACTCGCCCTTCGCGCACCCCTGCGCATCCTGCCAGCAGACTTTGCTTGCTAGCCTCGCTAGCCCACGGTAGGATCTCGAAAGCCCTCGACAGCTCTTCGTGCGCCCCCTTTGCACTCGACAACTTCTCGGCAGCCCTCCCGTGTAGGCCTTGCGACGCCTGTCGACATCTGCCGACAAACCTCGCGTGAGCCTCTCCCACTCACTGCAGCCACTCCACGCGGCCTCAGCCCAATCTACCGAGAAGATTAGCCTCACCAACGATAACCCCTGCCACGGTTAGCCTCGCTACAGCCACCGACGACTTTTTCGGCGACTGTCGAAATTTTCCGACTACCGGTGACTTTTTTCAGTCATCTTCAGCAGCGTTTTCCGGCCATCTCCGGCCAAATTTTCGGGCGACCTATTTCGAGGTATTTTTTTACTAAAAGTTTCCTTTTTTGAGTTTTATTCAATTTCACTTCTTTTTCTTAGGGACTTGCAAACTCCTTTCTTCTCTATCCCCCTTTCTTCATTATTGGAGAGACCTAATTAAGCCGAACTGTGGGGGTTCGTGCTCACTCCAATCTTGGAGCTTGTAGAGTCATCCAAACTTAGAGTTTGTTGAGAAGAAACAATTGCCCGCAAACATCATTATTTGGATCTAATCCAACACCTCTTGGAATCAAATTTCTTGGAAGCGACTACGCTTAGAAATTTTTATTGTTTTCGTGGTAGCCTTTTTCGCTCCGAAACTAACCCTATTTTCTTGTTGTTTTTCAGGATGAGTAACCTGAACAAGTTGAGCTTCGCTCCACTAGAGACAACAAGCGCATGATACCACAAATGGGTCCGTGATGTGCGCCAGCATCTTAAGGCTGAAATGATTCTAAGTACAATCCTTGAGCCAAGTCAGGACGTGCTTACTCCTCAACAAGTTGTCGCTTTATAAGTGAATAGAGCTAATGTGGAGGCAAACGAAGCAAAGGCCATTATTCTCATGATAAAGCACATGAATGACGCGCTCTAGAATGAGTATCTCAATGAAGAGGACTCTAGAAAGCTATGGGTAGAGCTCAAGCAACGATTTGGCAACGTTCGTGACTCCCTGCTTCCTGATTTAGAAGTGAGATGGCATAGCCTCCGCTTCTATGATTTCAAGTCTATACTTGACTACAACTCGGAAACACTTTGTATCAAGTCTTTGATGGAATTCTGTGGGCAGAAAATCACTGATACGATGTTGATCGAGAAGACTCTCTCTACCTTCCCGGTCTTTGCATTTATGATAGCCAAGAACTATAGAATTGATGTCAATGCCGGATGCATCACAAGATTTCATGAGCTTATTGGAGCCATGAACGTAGCTAAAAAGCACGACAACATACTTGTGAAGAACTATAACTCTAGACCAGTGGGAACCAAGTCTATTCCAGAGTCTAATTATAGTTGCGCCCCTAAGGGAGGGCGCAAGGAGAAAAACCCTAAGGAAATGGATAATTTTGGACATTCTGGTCCATATTTTTGCCCCAAAAAGGAAGGAAACCGCCTAGATAGGTGTACACAGAACCGTGGACGTCAACGTGTGAAGAGAGAGAGAAAGAGAGAAAGGCCAAGCCTCTGGCTATCATAGTGACGCCACCAAGGAAAGAAGCCGTCCCCAACGCGCTCCTAAAGAGCCTCGATCAAGGGAGTTTGACCATAAAGATGCTTGTCTTAGGTGTGGAACATCCGGACATTGGGCCAAGGCATGTAAAGCATCCCAGAATGTTGCAAACACATACAGGATGTATTGTGAAGCAAGGGAAGCACATTACATGGAACAAGAAGATCAAGATGGCAATCTCAATCTGAGGGTGGAAGACTTCAAAGGCCAAGATCCAGAGATTGGCGATTTTGATTAAGTTTGTTATATTTTCCGAGAGATGTAGGCAATTGCCATATTATTTTGGTAGTAAATGCCAATGGTTTAGTCTTTCTTCAAACTAGGCTCACCCAAAGTAAGTGTGATGTCTAGGAAGGTTTTGAGATAAGTGATACTTAAGCGAGCCTTGCTCCACAGACCTCTCACTACTCACCTGGTCACATTTTCTTTGATGTTACCGAAGAAGTTAGACGACTACCATTGTTTTGCATTAGCTAGCTTTTTGGATTAGATTCTCTCTAGTTAAAGAGACAATGATGTAATTTTGTTGGCTTATTAATAAAATTTGAGTTCTTTTCATTATGACTCCTTTTTAATTAAGAGTTTTTTCTTTTAGGAATGGATTTTGGGGAACTGCAATGTCTTGTGGATAGTGTGACTGCGCACACCATTCTCCGCCATAGGCAATTATTCTTGGAGATGTTGCCTACATATCCTTCTGTTACTACGATAGCTGGGCCATCAGGATTAGTTCAAGGACATGGAATGACCCAATTCCTTATGGGGAACTGCAATGTCTTGTGGATAGTGTGACTACGCACACCATTCTCCACCATAGGCAATTATTCTTGGAGATGTTGCCTACATATCCTTCTGTTACTACGATAGCTGGGCCATCAGGATTAGTTCAAGGACATGGAATGACCCAATTCCTCTTGCCAAATGGCATCTTGATTAATGTCATAGAAGCTCTCTACACTTCTAAGGCAAATAGAACCTTATTGAGCTTTAAAGATATCCAAGCCAACGGATTCCATGCGGAAATGCATACTGAGAACGGGAAAGAGTTCATTTGCATTACCTCTAATGATTGCGACCGAAAGCGCATCTTAGAGAAGCTTATGTGTCAATCTAGTGGACTTTATATCACTACCATTCAACCTATTGAATCCAATAATGTAATAAAAGAAGATCTCTTGGATTCTGACACATTTTGGGTTTGGCATGACTGACTAGGAAATCTTAGTCGTGATATAATGATCCGTATACTAAAAACTTCACACGAACATCCATTCTTTCAAGCGAAACGAAGCAAGAATCAAAGATTGATTCCCTGACTTAGTGTGACCATCACCGCAGCCACTACTGGTGCCGTCGTCGTCCACCGCAGGCCTAGGGTCGCCACGGCCCCTATTAACAGCGCCATAAATGGTGTCACCCATGGCCATGGAGCCATAGATGCCACTTCCCATGGTCCCAACGCCATGATGGGTAATGGAATCACCAATTTTACTTCGAATAGCGCTTTAGACGCTTTGGCCTAACCAAAATCCTCATTGGTTGCCTCTAAGACCCCTCGCTCATTTTGGAAAGCCTGTTCCTTGGAAAAATTAGGATCGAGACCGTCCTATGCAAAGAATCCTAAAATACTCATTATGTTCTTACAGTGAATCCAAGGGGATATCTGAGGATCAATTCAACTATCATGTGGACCTTTTAAATACTTTGTGGTATTGGTTGATGCGTCGACATGCTGGTTGCATGTCGCTGGTCACATGTCGGGTTGTTGTCCACTCAAAATGCTGTTTATGCTAAACTCCTAGCCCAAATTATCTGTCTATAGGCTCACTGCCTAGACCACCCAATTAAGTCAATTTGACTTGATAATGCTGGAGAGTTTATATCGAAAACGTTCGATGACTATTGCATGTCGCTGGGGATTAATGTAGATCATCCAGTTCCCCAAGTTCATACCTAAAATGGTCTCACGGAAGCTGCCATTAAGCCACTACAAATGATAGCTCGGACATTGGTAATGCACACCAATCTCCTTGTTTCCACTTGGGGATATGCAATACTGCATGCAGCCACGCTAATTTGTCTACGACCCACTGCTACCCAACCTTATTCTATGTTACAGCTAGTGACTGGGTACGAGCCTGATATATCGCACTTACGCATTTTTGGGTGTGCCATTTGTTAATGTTAAAAAACTGAAGGCTCTAATTAACGTTTAAAGAAAGAGAGAGAGAGTAAATGAGACACGAGAAGTATAGTGGTTCGTCTCTCAACTTAGCGAGAAACTACGTCCACTTGAAAGCTTTAACTATGTGTGTTGGGCATTGCGGCCCAAGAGGATTATAAAGTGTGTAATTTAGTGGATTCTAAGTGGGAGGAGTGGTCTCTTTTATAGGTAAGGGAACCCCTCTCCTTTACATTTTCTTCAATGTGGGATGCAAAACCACTATTCTAGTCTTAGAAAGCATGTTTGTGAAGGTAACTTGGCAAGGCCTGGAAGGTTGGTTCCTGGCGAGGTCTTGGCCACTTTTGACTACCACGGGGTAGGTTGTATGTCGGGCTACAACATGTATGTCGTGGTTGGACCCCACCATGACTTGTGGGTCCCCTAAGAGGGTGTTACTTTATGCTTGATGAGATAGCAAATTAGTCATGCTAGTGAGAGGTATCTACAAGTCCCCGTAGTCCCCAAGTAAGAGGGAGCTTATTGGTTGGGGAGTTATACACATGATGTCATCAAGCATAAGTAACGTCTGAGAGGCGCCTAGCCCCTACAAGTCCCCGAACTCCGTAAGCGCAAGAAGGGACTCTTCAACCTGTAAAACAAATATAGGAACATGCGCATGTAGAATGTAATAACCTCGATTTTCAATCGAGCAATATTTGGTGGCAGTTTTATTTAATGAAATATTCATTTCGATTGGGTGGAGAATAAGATTATGCCAAATCTTAATTGTTAATTTTATAGCAAGGTTTAATCAAATTTCCACTACATTTATCAATTGCCGTATTTTTTCTGGTTTTATCACAAAGTATAGTGGCAATTACTTTGTTTAAAAAAAATGGAGGCGTGCTCCGTGTTTCAAACAGTAAAGGAAGTAGTGCGACACTAGGTTGCTTTATATTATACATAAGTGATGGAATGGTGGTATACCAGCTTTGAGAAAGAAGAAAAAAAAAATTTCTCTCTCGTTCTCTCTCCCTGCCGAAACAAAACCAGAAAACTGAAGAATTTTCTCCAAGCTTGTTCTCTCTCCACAAGCCATCAATCGATTTCAAGTCACGTCCCACGCCTTCGCCTCTTCCTTGCGCAGCTGTATGTGGCAACCTTGCACCGCAACACGGCCGGCAGCGGCGACGGAGGACACAGTTCCGTTTTGAGCTAGTTTTGGTTCGATCTCGATATCTTGAGCTACAGGTCACCAATTCTCTTGATTCTTAGCTCATTGGACTCACCTCAACCCTCTGATCAAACTCCAGGAAGGACCAGACCTGGTGTGAATAATTTTACATTCGTCGGAGTTCGAGTTGTTTAGATCGAAAAAAAAACCATTCGATCCAATTATCTCGAGTTATAGACCACCTTTTCGTGTGATTCTTGAACCAGTGAGCTTGCCTTGAAGTTCTGAACAATTATCCAGAAGAGATCGAAGCGAGTGGTGGAATTTTTTACGTCGAACTGGAGCTCGCTGGATTCTGCAAATTTTCCGGCCACCGTAGCTTCAAAGGTAGATTTCGACCTCTTCTTGATGTTTTCTGATAGCATGCCTTTAGAGTTTTTTGTTAAGCATGTTAAGATGAAGAGAAACAGCCCGGCCCCGACACCATTGCCGGTGGTCGGCGGCGGCTCTGCCACTAACTCCAGCCACCTCCGGGGGTCAAAAATATGATTTCTGTGCATTTTTAGATTCTATATTTCAATACGATCATTTCGATATATTATATGCAATTTTTGGATATCGTATGATTAAGTTATGAATTTTTACGTTTCGATCGATTTCGATCGTTCGATTTGTGATCTGTGAAGATCAGACCGTCTGATGGATTTGTAGTTTTGATATGTTGATCGTATGACTGTCCCGATGACTTTGTGTGGTCTCGGGTCAAGATCCGACCGTTGGATCTTCGTATAATTGAGAAATGGTGATTCGGAAGGCAATTTGTGAGAATCCGACCGTCGGATTTTCACATAATTTTGTGGAGATGTTTGTTAGGGTGATTCAAGAAGATCTGACCGTTGGATCTTCGTGATAATTTTGAAGGATGATCCTAAGGGCGATCCGTAAGGATCCGACCGTTGGATCATCATATAATTTCGATCCGACTGTTGGATCATCGTTTAAATTAGAATCCGACCATTAGATCATCATTAATTTAGAATCCGACCGTTGGATTTCCGTATATGTGTGGTTTATGATTGATTTACTAAGTCAAGATAGTATCTAATTAGGTGATTGACGAATCGAGTTGGTGGACGATTCGGATTGATATTTGGCTTTTAGAAGATGCTGCGGGAATTGGAAGTGAGTAAACCTGACTGGTTCATATTACGAACCAAGTACATTTAATTAATTTATTTTGTCGTAATTGTGTGAAAATATTTATGGAATAAATATTTGTTTTAAATCATATGGATTTGATCAACTACGGTCCATAGGTAAGTAAAATGATTTTAACTATACAAATGAATTTCACGATTTTTATGCTTGAACTATAGTTGGTATTAGTGGTCATTCCTGCGTGAATGACTATATATATATATATATATTTATGTGGAAATATATATTTGATGACGTGACATTGTGATATGAGTGAATTGTGATGTATTGAGAATATCTTTTTGAACTGTTGCTTATTGTGTTGAATGAGTAGTCGAGTTCTGTAAAGTTTTGAGTCATGTGAGACTTTAAATGTTTTTGGGATCTACGGATCCTGGTCACAAGTAGTGACAGAGTGTTTTGGGATCTACAGATCCTGGTCACAAGTAGTGACAGAGGCAATTATTATCGTAAGATTGAACATTGGCCAAGGTGACAGGTTACGATTCAGTTAGAGCTCTGGTCTGTCTGCCATTGTATTTCCGGGGAGTAACACGGAGGTTACATGAAGCCTTTGAAATACACGTTTTTAAAAGAGAGTCTCAAGAGTATCCTTTCTTTTATGTTGCTGTGTGTTTTGGAGTTACCTTGTGATTGTGTGGTTGTTTGTTAGAGTTATAAGAACGGAAATTTAATAAATCAATAGTTCATTCTTGTTTACTCATACGAGCCGTAAAAAGCTTACCGGGTTTGGTGTTGTTGCAATCCCGGTACACTATTCAAATTGTGTAGCGGGAACTCCTGCAGGTCAGGATAATCAGGGCGGGGACCGAGCTGGTTAAGAGTTGTAGCACTTACTTTATTTTCCTCTTATTGTGAGGTTTGTTATGCTCAATTAGAGCTTTACAATTTTACTTTGCAAGAGTGAGTTGTAATAATTAACTCGATTTTTCGAGATTTGGAATTTGAGTGTCGTGTGGTGTGATTATTATGAAAAAAATTCAGAACGTTTATTTGATTAAATTGTTTAATTCATGTTTCGGATTTTGAATTTATTATTCAAAATTAGGGGCGTGACATAGAATGCGTATTGTATTGGGCAACGTATGTGACTTGCATTGATATGCATTGGCATATACGAATGTACGAGGTGCATGATACATGTTGATGTATATGTGTGAATGGCGTCGAGTATGATCGGTTATGACGTATAAACTCGATAACGCATATGGTTGTGTGAGCATACTAAGAATGAGCATGTGAATTGTATATGATGAATACATGATTCGCGGAAGAAAATGAACGAGGTCGAGTTGACAGGGTTACGCTCGTGAGGTGTAAGTTGCATGAGTGCCATGAAGGAAAGAATTCATAACTCATGAATGATGGCTACATGAACGCTTGTGTTTGTTTGGTTTTCACTTGTATGAATGGAACGTGAAAATAATTCAATTTGTGGAAAACGACAAATGGTAGAAGAATTCAATGTTCCATTAATGTGTATTATATTGAGAAACGTGCGTGTAAAGCTCGAGAATGCCAGAAGGCAAGAGCATGAAGATCGGGGGTGCCGGGAAGGCATGAGCGTGAAGCTCGGGGGTGCCGTGAAGGCAAGAGCACGAAGCTCAGGGATGCCGAGAAGGCGGGAGTGTGAAGCTTGGGGGTGCTGGGAAGGCGTGAGCGTGAAGCTCGGGGGTGCCGGGAAGGCGTGAGCGTGAAGCTCGGGGGTGCCGTGAAGGCGTGAGCGTGAAGCTTGGGGGTGCCATGAAGGCGTGAGCATGAAGCTCGGGGGTGCTGTGAATGTGTGAGCGTGAAGCTCGGGGCTGTAGTGAAGGCAAGAGTGCGAAGCTGGGAAGGCGACAGCGGGAAGTTCGGGGGTGCCGGGAAGGCGTGGGCGAGAAACTCGAGGGTGCCTTGAAGGCGTGAGCGTAAAGCTCGGAGGTACGGAGAAGGTGTGAGCGGAAAGCTCGGGGGTGCCGTGAAGGCGTGAGTGTGAAGCTCAGGGGTACCGGGAATGCATGAGCATTAGAGCTCGTGAGCGGGAAGCTCGGGGGGTGCCGCAGAGGGCGTGAGCATTAGAGCTAGTGAATGGGAAGCTCGGGGGATGCCGCAGAGGCGTGAGGGTTAGAGCTCTTGAGCGGGAATCTCGGGGGTGTCGTGAAGGAGTGAGCGTTAGAGCTCATGAGCGGGAAGCTCGGAGGT
The DNA here is from genome assembly GCF_958449725.1 of Rosa rugosa. Lineage (NCBI taxonomy): Eukaryota > Viridiplantae > Streptophyta > Magnoliopsida > Rosales > Rosaceae > Rosa > Rosa rugosa. The sequence goes on from NC_084825.1 coordinate 34,195,429, forward strand.
GCCATGAAGGCAAGAGCGCGAAACTTGGGGGTGCCGCGGAGGCTTGAGCTTGACCGTTGCTAATTATGCTAGGCTGTATGTACAAGTCCCCAATCAAGGAGGTTTTCTTGTGGGGTTGATACTAAAACGTGGCTTTGTGCCTTATTGTGAGCATAATTAGTGCAAGTGCATCGTCCATCTAGAATTGGTCGGAGCGAATGCTTATGCCCTTTCGGGTGGGCCCCTGCTAGGCCCTCCAAGGAATCCCCCACTCCTGGCTATAGACCTCCGAATGGTCGGAAAAATTTTTGATGAGGGGAGATGCATATAAGCAGTGGGCGTTAGGTAGCGAACCTAATCTTTGATACCTAAGTGTCGGGGGTTAACTGCCGGATCAATTGCTGCCGTGGGCTGCGTTAACTGGTCCCTTTACTTTTCCAGGAGGAAAAAAACTTGGCAGCAATGCCGCGTAGCGGTCATTGTAATTGTTAGGAGTTGCCTTACCGCTTAGCGGTTGGTCGTGGACCATAGACTCGTGGAGTCTAGACCCGTTTAGGTCTCTTTCCCGTGGGGGGAGTTTGACAAAATATGATGAGTCGAAGGCTAGACAACATATTCACATATAGAGTATATATAAAGTTTGTAATTGTATGAACAATGACAAATAAGTATAGCAAGTAATAATATATGGATCTTGTGGCCATGTGACATGCATATTAGATAATTGCGAGTGTGATGGGTGTCCATATAAAATTTGATAGTAGCTCCCGATGAATACTATGAAGCATTGTGAACTTGGAGCTTTAACTAAAGCATGTTGGATATGTTTGAGTGAGTTAGGTTGTGTTCGAACAAGTTGGATGTAGTTGAGCGGGTAGGCGCTGTGCGAGCATGCGGGGCATGGCCCAAGCAAGTTGTGGCCATGTTAGATGCCCAAGCGAGTCGTAACCCAAGCAAGTCGTTATCCTAGTATGTTTAATTAAGTCATAAGTGTCACAAGCTTCTAGATGTGGCATAGTTTGTTTAAGTGAGTGTTATATTAAATTGATTTAAGCATGGCAAGTGTATAGCATGTACTAGTAGTAAAGTTGCTAATAAAATTTTTGATATTGGTGTAAACATACATGGAAACATAAAGCATGACATATTTAGCATGGTAGACGTACTAGTGGTACGTCTAAAGATGCACAACACTTAAACCTTGCACTCAAATATCATCATTGGTAATATAGTGATCAAGCAAGGGTCATTACCCGCTGAAGATAGTTCCTAAACTGCTAACCAAATGTCACAAACTACTCTAAATTCTGCTACTGAATGGTTAACGAAAATAAATTAATTAACTAACCTAGAATAGATTGAATTTTCTGTAAATTTTACAGAACACTGAAAACATATTGAATAATACTTATACAAAATTTCAGAACAATCGGAGTTGATTTGATATATGAAATAATTCACGTAAAACTGAACACAGTAAGATAACAAAGCAGAAACAGATTTTATAACTTTAAAACTATTGATAGAGACAAAGCTAAGGACTCATTCTCCACCACCAAACACATTCAATCATATCACAGCTCAGTTATGGAATCTTAATTCTCAATTGAATTTACCTGAAGTTAACTCACAAGCTCGAAATAACCCATTACCCTTTCTTAGTTCCTCGTTAAGTGAGTACAAGCTTACCACTTAATCTATTTTCGATTATGCAACCTAGACACAAGCTTGCTAAGTTTAACATATCAAAATCATTAAGCAATAAAAGGGTTTGGATAAATATAGGGTCACAAGTACATTGTAGTCTTGCTAAACCTAGGGTTTGAGTCACATGTAATTCAAGAAAACGTTTTGCTACTCAATTGGAATTAACACACGACATATACGAATCTAGTGTTACTCCTAGCATTAGAACTCTAACCTATTCATTTAGCTGTGCACCTAAACAAACAAGTAAAGTTTCATCTTGTACACACAGTAAAACAAACACTCAATTGATAATATAGAAAACCAAAAACTGAATTGTCTTCAATATGAATTGAACATGTTTGGGGCTTTGAAATCGCCCCTAGCTACAAAAGTATTGGCTAGTCATAGTCATGAATTCGCGGAAAGCATACATTAAGAGAATTGAAAAGAAAAATAGAGATGAATGAAGGAGGTGAGATCACGGCTAGCTGATGGCAGAAGATGTTGTTCTTTCTTTCTCTTGTGCGGTCGTCCTCCGTCTAAACTGACGTCCCCTTTTTATTGCTTAGGTTATGATATTTTCACTTCTTTTCGTTTTAGGAATCAAGTAGCTTCTCCTTTAAGATTCCTAATATATATCTCTAATAAACAGATATATTCAGTTAATACTCGTTGTTGGGCTTCTAAAAGGAATTCGGGCCTCAAATCATGAATTTTCGTTAAAGTGTCAGATTCTAGGACTGACAGACCTTGCTGTACTAAATCGGCCATAACTTCTTGTAGAAAAATGATATGAATAAACCGTTAAAATTCCAAGAAAATAGACATCCAAGGCTTTCCAAGCATGCAAATTTCACTGTCTGATTCATGCCGAGCTGCACTCAGTTTCATGTTAAAGTTGACTGATCTGCACAGGCAGATTTACTGATTTAGCTTCCTTTCTTCTACTTTGCTCCATAGCACCTACAAAACATAAAAATAAAGTAAATGACTCAAATAGATGGAAAACTAGCTAAGAAAACATGAAGAAATCAATACAAAATCATGTACATTTATGAGCTTATCAACTAGTAACATTGATACATAGTGTACGCATGCTTAAAGTCATAGAAGAATGTAAATGCATATCAAGTGTGGTATATTGTAGGCATGCTTAAAAGTAGTAAAAGCATGTAAAGGCATGGAAATGGCTCTAATTGCAAGAGTGTAAAAGATAAGATATAGTTACTTATCTTATGCTAATTTGGAGCGAGTTGGAGTTGGAATTAATATAAGTACCCAAATCAGGTTGGAGTTGTCCAAGCATGACGCTCCATTGCTCCGGCAAAGTACCTTAGTCGAAGGCTGATGATTTCACTAATTGGAAATGTGATCGGTGATTATGTCTTCTTGAAACAAACTAGGTGATTAGTACATGAGTTTGTAAAATCAACACTAATAGCTTATATATGTACTTTGTGTTTGGACCCAAAATGAACATTTTGGCCTGACAAGGCACGTCTTGGAGAAATTGAGCCAATATCAGTGGCTCAAGCTATATATTGTCGACAAGCTCGAAATATATATTTAGAGGCTAAATAAAGCCTACTATGGAAGTATGACAAGTCAACTTTAGCATATTTTCCTACTTCGGCTAGGAAAAACCGAGCTAGACAAGGAAGGAGGGGTGGCAGACTAACCAAATGAAATCGAAATGTGCTGAAACTTTCCAGATCCATTCTAGACAGCCCAAGGATCATTTCTTCTGAAGAGTGCAAGAGTTGTTTTTGAGTGGAAGGCCTTCAAACAATCAGCCCAATTTTCTACAGAAGCAAAACTGGAAAACTGGACCTATAAGAGGTCCAGCAGCATTTTCGGCCCAACCACATGGAATAAAAATCTGAAAATTTGTCAGGATGATCTACACTCATAGTGGAACATTTCATATGAAGAAGTCAAAGGCATATAATGAAGTCTTGTTGGAGAAATAATTGAAGGAATAAAGGGACAGAAACTGACCTAAAACCAGCTCAATATTCATATGTTCATGTTTCCTATCCACATGAAGAAAGCTAGATGCTTTTCTTCTTTTCCTTGGATATATTTTTCAAGACAATCTCTTTAATAGATCATCATCACTTCCATGTTTTTGCACCTTCATGCCTTGCTTTCATTTAATCATTTCTCTATCTTTTCCATATTTTACAAATCACTTTCATACTCCACTTTCATTATTTTTCTTCCACTCATCATTTCACTCTTCTTTTTCTTCCCTATATAAACACATTCTCTTCTCATTCTAACACACACATTCACAACACAACAACATCTCTAAGATGATCTAAGTTCTCTCTAGAGCAAACCTCTCTAAGAGCAACTCCTCTCCTTTTCTTTCTCTTAGCGGTGATCACACTCCTAGTCCTAGTCTTCTCAGAAGCCGACCTTCAGTGCCACCAAACCCTCTGTCAACGTGCTTCGGTCCTAGTCTCCTCGGGAGCCGACGGTAGTGCCGCGACCACAACGGTTACAGAACCAGCCAAGCAAGGGTAACGCCCTAGCAACCCAGCCAAGCTAAAGTCACGCTTTAGCAAGATCTCAACACTTCCCGGTGATGTCGCTCTGCTCGATCTACAATATTGAGTATCGATTGTGTTAACAACAAGAAACTTCAGCAAAGTCCTCACCACGAGGCACAAAGAATCCCACGACGAGGTTGGTGCTCTCCTCGTCTACAATCGCTTGATAGAAGTCAGGTCAAGGGACACCCCCGACGACCGCACCCGAACGGTGCTGGCACGCCCACGCAGAAAAGAGACTGTTGACCAGCTGCAACAAAATTGGAGCCAAACATTTTGGCACGCCCAGTGGGACCAGGTTAGAATTTTTTTTTTTTTTTTTTCATCATTGAGATGCCAGGGGAAAATCTTTACCAAAAGAAATTCCTAAAGTGAATTGATGGACAATGTTGCCACCATTGGCGATACCGCCATTAATGATGAGTTTATGCCTATTACCATCCCAGAGGGGGCAAGCATTGATGAACAGCTCGCGATCATCATGGCCAACATCGAGAGGAATAAAGAAAAGCAAGCCAGGGACATTGCCATTTTGATCGAAAAAACAAAGCAGAGGTTTCGCGATTGGGACCTAGAAATTGAGCAGAACGCTCGAGAAGAGGTCATTTATGAGGCTGATTTGCCTATAGGTGGCAATCAACCTAATGGCCTCACTGGTGAATCACAGCCTTACATAGAGGCTACTTATGGAGAACGTTATCAACAAGATTGTTCTTCAGACAAGAAAATTGTCTCTGAACAAATATCTGATGTCTCCACTGATCAAGCCAAATATGTGGCTACTGATCAGATGCATAGGGGGCAAGATATGACCCATGATCATCCCTTTGATCAAGAGAAGTTGGCGACAGTTGGCGACAAAGCCGATCTTGGGACACCGTCATCTTCCAAATTACAATTGGAGATCATGTCTCGTCAACCAACAAAGATACTTGGGGGGCAACATTACCCCTCTCACGAGCCAAATTCCTCCAAATTCTTCAACGAGAAGTGTCTTTGTTCTTTTCCTATGAGCTCTCACAGGAGGGATTTTTACCCTACAAATTTTGATACATCGGAGCTTGGAGTGAAGCATAGATGGCCTCCCCCGTGGCCTTCTGGAGGTTAGCCAAATATAGTGCTACTAACTTCTTTCTTTGTTTTTAAATTTCCTGTCAATTTTCAGTTTTCATTTTTATTTTCGTCATTTGTGAATCATAACGGAATAGGTGAAGTCTCTTTTGTTAATATTGGCCTAAACTCCTTATTGGTGCCTAGTTCAGGTCCCTTAAGGTTAAGGGCGGCTTTTATTAACACTTGTTGAACTGTCTTCACACTTATGACCTTTCTCATCTTAGTAAGTATAGCCTATGTGAAATGGTGTCTAGAAAGGGGACAACGTTCATGACAGGTTCTTGAATCCAGAAGTGCGTGCAAATGGGCCTAAACCACTATGTGGGAGTAGCTCATGCCAAAATGGATTCTGCCTCTCTTGTTCGCCCTCCCCCACCTGGCCATTTCAGTAAGGTTGCCCAAAGGATTTGAAAGAAAATTTGTGTCTAGACGACTATACTTGGGCCGCATGTCTAAACCTTGATTCACATTGTCTTATTAAAAAAAAAAAAAAAAAAATACAAAAATACAAAAAGAGTTTCAAATTTGTGCGTCGCGGAGGATGCAAAAAATTGTGTTCTTGCCTAATAGTGGCTGGAACTTGCTAATATACTTAAGAGGCCATTGGTATTGGTCTGGGCACATATACAAGAGGCATTTAATATGCCTAGTATGGTATTAGCAGTGGAGGAGGTCAAATCAATATTTTTGCCAATAATTGTGGCGAAAGCTGGGTTACGAATTGTTGGCAGCGAAGTGGTTTTAATTACATGGCCTCGCAAAGGATGGTTCGCGAAGGAAGACTGGCGATTAATATATGTATGCTCATTATATATAATTAAGAGGGAGAGAGTCCACTGTTCAAGTAATTTTAGTCAAGCCAATACAAGTGGCTTTGGAGCAACGACATTATAAGAGCAGTGCTGATTCAAGACCTCTTTAGTCAAGACGAGGACCTTTGACTTCGAAGTCTGGGGGGCAATGTTTGGACCCAAAATGAACATTTTGGCCTGACAAGGCACGTCTTGGAGAAATTGAGCCAATATCAGTGGCTCAAGCTATATATTGTCGACAAGCTCGAAATATATATTTAGAGGCTAAATAAAGCCTACTATGGAAGTATGACAAGTCAACTTTAGCATATTTTCCTACTTCGGCTAGGAAAAACCGAGCTAGACAAGGAAGGAGGGGTGGCAGACTAACCAAATGAAATCGAAATGTGCTGAAACTTTCCAGATCCATTCTAGACAGCCCAAGGATCATTTCTTATGAAGAGTGCAAGAGTTTTTTTTGAGTGGAAGGCCTTCAAAAAATCAGCCCAATTTTCTACAGAAGCAAAACTGGAAAACTGGACCTATAAGAGGTCCAGCAGCATTTTCGGCCCAACCACATGGAATAAAAATCTGAAAATTTGTCAAGATGATCTACACTCATAGTGGAACATTTCATATGGAGAAGTCGAAGGCATATAATGAAGTCTTGTTGGAGAAATAATTGAAGGAATAAAGGGACAGAAACTGACCTAAAACCAGCTCAATATTCACATGTTCATGTTTCCTACCCACATGAAGAAAGCTAGATGCTTTTCTTCTTTTCCTTGGATATATTTTTCAAGACAATCTCTTTAATAGATCATCATCACTTCCATGTTTTTGCACCTTCATGCCTTGCTTTCATTTAATCATTTCTCTATCTTTTCCATATTTTACAAATCACTTTCATACTCCACTTTCATTATTTTTCTTCCACTCATCATTTCACTCTTCTTTTTCTTCCCTATATAAACACCTTCTCTTCTCATTCTAACACACACATTCACAACACAACAACAACATCTCTAAGATGATCTAAGTTCTCTCTAGAGCAAACCTCTCTAAGAGCAACTCCTCTCCCTCTCTTTCTCTTTCTCTTTCTCTTTCTCTTACCGGTGATCATACTACTAGTCCTAGTCTTCTCAGAAGCCGACTTTCAGTGCCACCAAACCCTCTGTCAACGTGCTTCGGTCCTAGTCTCCTCGGGAGCCGACGGTAGTGCCGCGACCACAACGGTTACAGAACCAGCCAAGCAAGGGTAACGCCCTAGCAACCCAGCCAAGCTAAAGTCACGCTTTAGCAAGTTCTCCTCACTTCCCGGTGGTTCTCGCTCTGCTCGATCTACAACATCGAGTATCGATTTGGTGATTTTCAAGAAGCTCAGCAAAAGTCCTCACCACGAGGCACAAAGAATCCCGCGACGAGGTTGGTGCTCTCCTCGTCTACAATCGCTCAACAGAAGTCAGGTCAAGGGACACCCCCGACGACCGCACCCGAACGGTGCTGGCACGCCCGCGCAGAAAAGAGACTGTTGACCAGCTGCAGTTAAACTGGTGCCAAACACTTTGATAAAATTTTAAGCAAAGTGTATAAGCAATGTCGTAGTTGACAACAAAATGACATATTTGGTTGTGTGCCTCTAGTGTGGATTTCAAAGTGATAACGAAAATGTTAAAGAAGCATTTTTATAAATCATCATGTAAGTACTAGGCCCTTGAGCCTATATATAGAGATATATGCAAAAATAATCACTTTGAATATATCAATTCATACATTAAGCTAGACTTGACTAGATTGGGCATGGAACAAAGTTCATTGCTATTTTGAATGTCAAAAAGTGCAATTATAATGCCAAAAAGCATATTTGAGACAAGGTCCTTAAGCATATTATGTGAATTACTATAAGTAAATTGTTAGTAGGCATATACTCATGGAGAGTGATTGTCTACCTGCTAGAATGTAAGCCAAATATACTGTGTGTATGATTGTAATCCCATGTGCTAGAATGTCAATTGCAAATTGAATGACCTCAATCAAAATGTATGAGTCTGTGGGTAAGAATGAAGCCCATGTGTATAGCTAATAGATAGATGAAGCATATATACATGAATTGTGTTTAAAGACAAGGCATGGGTGAAAACTCGATTACTAGCACATACATGATATTGAAGAGTAATGATCATATGATTTTGACATATGCTTTAGCCTTAACTGAAAGGAATTTGACAAAATTGATGAGATGACCATGACCATAGGTATTTATGCCGTAAGCTATATATATACACAAGGGAGAAGCATAAGGCTCAGTACCATACAACATGAAGTACTTTATGCATGTTGAGATAAGAGAAATCAAGGTGTGTATGGATATATACATATGGTTACAGGCATTACAAGGTAATTGTCCTTATGCTTGAATAACATGTGTAACGGCATGAATATGGGTGGCACATGTGTAGAAAAATCAAGGTCACCTATATCATACTGTTAATAAACAATAGGTTCATTAATTGCTCATTACTTTACTTGTGCTTAATTAGCTTGAGCTGGTATGGACAGCTAGCCTCACCAAGACATGCGTATGTGTCGATGATCGATTATGTAAAGTTGGAGCATGAGGTCAATTACTAAGTACCAAAAGTCATATATACTCATGTATGGCAGAGTTAGCATGCATAAAGCAGTATATGAGCCTAACATGGCATCAAGTATGTTAATTACTTCAGTAGCGTATGACTGCAATGGTGTCAAAGGATGGAACTTATCTGTTAAGTCTTGGAGCAGCCATGAGCCAATGAGATGGCAGCTTTTGTTTGTGGTTGTTGGTTAATGCTCAGATTGTCGGGGAGGGTGAGCGACGAGGACTGGACGGACGTCCAAGACTCTGATGGTGATTGATCGAACAAGCGCTAGCAAAGGGACAAGCTTCAAAGTGCTTTTGCGTTTGGCGAGGAGCGAACGAAAGGAGGCAGCATGGATTGATCAAATTGAGTGTGCAGTTCGGTAAGAGAGCCAAGAAGACTGGGAGTTAGGCGTTGATGGCGAGCGCTGGGAGCTGGCCCTTGGCGCTGGCGGTTGACGGTGGTGCCTAGCGGATGATTGCTGGCGGATGATTGGTAGCTGAGCTTGTCCAGCGGAGGATGGCTAGCAGGGTTATCCAGCGGAGGAAGGCCAGCGGTGGCTCTTAGCGGTGAAGATTGTCGGTGATGTGGCTAGCGGACCTTTGGCTGGAGACTTGCACGGATAACTGAGGGCTGGTCGATCAACTGAGAGGACCTCAAGTTTAATTTTATCAAATGGAGTGCGGCGGCGGCCGAAGCGTGGGCAGTGAAGGAAGTGAACACCAAAGAGTGAGGTGATCGACGTTGAAGCAGGATGAGTTGAACGCCGTGCTTTGAGTGTGCTGATGGTGAGCATGACGGTGACTCGCTAGCATTTGAAAGAGGATGCGTCGATTTGGACAGCGGGAACGGGACAGCAAGAGAGGAGATTTGGCCAGCCGGAGCGGAGCTTTGCTCAGCGGTTGGCGGAGATATTGTGAGTCTTGATAACATCTGCTGGGTAAGATGTCCGAACTCCCATGATCGTAGTCATTAGGGGGAGATGCAGACATCAGGGGGAGATGTCTACATGTTGATCTCGAAACATGAAGGGTGTGTTATGCTCTTTTTCTCTTTCGATCGAGGTTATTTTTGTCTCACTGGGATTTTCTTACTCAGCAAGGTTTTTGATGAGGCAACGAGAGGAGCACCACGTTTGGGCGACACAAGAGGGAGTGTTTAAGTAAATCCAGATTGCGTCTGGCCCAAACTCTAGGTTTACTTGACTTAGTGATAATAGGGTTAGAATTAGAGATAATCTCAGAGAATCTTGGAGATATCCAATCAATGTAATATTTCGTTTCCTTGTACAACTCTGAATCTATGCCTTGTAATCCTCTATATAAAAATGCCCCTATTATCAATGAAAGAACAGCAAATTCTCTCTCAAATATCAATTCCCTAAAACATATCAATCATTATACAATTAAGTTTATCAAATACTATAGGTTACTGATCATGAAAATTCATTAATGATTTGCATATTATTTTCTAAATTTCCATCATTTTTTTTTGAAAATTTACTTAGATCAAAATTTTTCTCGATATTTCTATCGAAATTTTCATTTATTAGATTATCAATAGGGCCAATGATAAAAGAGGTCATAAGTGTCTTATTATAATTCAGGATACACAAATGTCTCCATGATAATTAAGGTCACCACTTTACTACCTACCACTAGAGTTGAACTTAATTACAAAAACTGCCACCGCGGCTCTCTCTCTCCCTCCTGTTACCCAAGCCTGTCTGAACCCTCCTCCATTCGGACTCAGACCATTACTCTCTCTCTCTCTCTCTCTCTCTCTCTCTCTCTCTCTCTCTCTCTCTCTCTCTCTCTCTCTCTCTCTCTCTCTCTCTCTCTCTCTCTCTCTCTCTGTGATCGGAGCCAGCCATGTCCGTCGGAATCGTCACGCTCGAAATGAAGAGCCACAACTCCACGAGTAGCGACGTGTTAGGGGCCGCACTTGTAATGCCGCAAGCAACCTTGTCCAGGGTCATTAGTTAAGCCTTTGGTTGGTTTGCTTGCGTGCTAGGGTTGTTTTGGTAATTTACAAATTATGTAATTTATTTTATTTAGCAATTAGTCTCCTCGACCTTTTTCATGTTTCCCCCTGCCAAGTTCATGTAAGGCCGATATGCTCTATAGGGAGGGGTTCCTAGTCGGCATAGTTTGGACTACGGAACTAGTATAGGTAAGCACATGTACTTTTGCCTCCCTTACCGTCTTACCATCAATAAAAGAGGAATTATTCAATCATCTGTGCCCCGTGAGATTGCTCTTTGATCTTTCCTTTCGATTATTCATTGTTCTTCGTGGTTGCCCCAACATTCATATAATTGTGTTCTTGCTTGTCACTAGCACTATTTTAATATCGTGTGGCTTTCATTGTTCCTTGCAAGGTACTCACTTGGCTGACTTGCTTGCTAGCAAGTGCCGCACGGTCCGCTTTGCGCATTGCAAAGTTCGGCCCGTGACAGTTGGTATCAGAGCCAACTCGGCTCAAGAAGCTCGCTACGATGTCGGGGAAGATGACAAACCAACAAAGATTCGATTGGTATGACCAACAACTCGGAGAACTTGCGGGAGTGCCGGATAGGTTGATTGATATCACAAATGTGTTGGACCGCGTCAACCTAGATGAGTTGGCGGCGCGGGTGATAGAGGTGGAGAGCCTGAAGGACCGAGTTGTGGCCCTTGAAAATTGGAAAGCTCGAGGTAGCGGAAGGGAGAGAAATGAGGAAGAAGCTCCTGTTCCGAACGAGCAAATGGGGGCGATGAGTGATGCCCTTGACACACTCCAGGTGGCTGTGGACAATATGGCAGAAGATGTCCGAGTCACCATTGATGCTTTTAGAAACGAGCTGGTGGAGATGAATACCAAGCTCAATCTAACCATCCGTGCGATGGGAAACCAACCTGTGACGGACTACAGGAAGGTAAAGATACCAGAACCTCAAGCTTTTGGAGGGGCGCGAGATGCCAAGGAGCTTGAGAATTACTTATTTGATATGGAGCAATACTTCCGAGCAGTGAAGCCAGACTCGGAAGAGGTGAAGGTGAACATGGCGACAATGTATTTGTCAGGAGATGCTAAACTATGGTGGAGGACCAAGTATAATGACATACAAAGAGGGGTATGCACCATTGACACCTGGGAGGATCTTAAGAAGGAGCTCAAAGCTCAATTCTTCCCCGAGAATGTAGAGTATATTGCTAGAAGGCAGCTAAGGGAGCTCAAGCACACCAACAACATCCGAGACTTTGTAAACAAGTTCTCGGTGCTCATGCTTGACATCCCGGACATGTCAGAGAAGGATCGGCTGTTTTATTTCCTGGAAGGCTTAAAGCCCTGGGCGAGGACCGAACTTCAGCGGCAGAGAGTCCAAGATTTGGCCTCCGCACAGGCTGCTGCTGAAAGGTTGACGGACTACACATTCGAAGAGAACTCTACTAAGAAGACTCAGCCGTTTTCGAATGTGAATGTCAACAGAAATGTAAGGCCTGGACCGAGTAGAAGTGGGGGAGCGGAGTCCAAGTTTTCCAACTCAGGAGGAGGGGACAGGAGAGTAGTGAATACGAGGGACACGGCAACGTCCAAGCCTGTTGCCTCGACAGGGGTCTTCACCCCTCGACCCTTTAATCCCTCAGGCTATGCTCCAAGGCCACTAGCATGCTTCTTATGCAGGGGACCGCATAGAGTGAATGAGTGCCCTCACAAGACCGCCCTCTCTGCCCTACAGGCTCATATTCACTCGAAAGAAATGGAAGATCAGCAAGAGCCAGAGGAGGAACCTGGTCACATGGGAGCTCTAAGGTTCTTGGGTGCGGTGGAGAAGCGACCACAATCACCCAAGAAGTCTCAGGCTAAAGGCTTGATGTTCATAGATGGTAGTATTAATGGAAAGGTAGCCAAGAGCGTGATGGTTGACACAGGGGCCACTCACAACTTTGTGTCAGAACCTGAAGCACGGAGGTTGGGGCTGAAGTTGGAGAAGGATGTTGGCCACATGAAAGCTGTGAACTCTAAGGCCTCACCTACAACTGGACTATCTCGAGGGGTATCACTCAAGTTAGGTCACTGGCAAGGGAAGGCTGACCTCGTAGTTGTCCAGATGGACGACTTTGATGTCATATTGGGGATGGAGTTCTTGTTGGCGAACAAAGCTATTCCCATTCCTAGTGCCCAACACTTACTTATTATGGGAGAAAGGCCGTGTGTGGTTCCGGCAAGAATCGAGCAACCAAGTGAACCCCGTCTCTTGTCCGCCCTCCAGTTCAAGAAAGGCGTGAAGCGTCATGAGCCTACCTATGTAGCAGTTCCTTTGATAAAGGATGAGACTAAAGGAGAAGTGATTCCGAAGGAGATTGAAGGGGTATTGGAGAGCTTTGTAGATGTGATGCCTCCTGAACTTCCCAAAGAATTGCCTCCAAGGAGGAGTGTGGACCATGAGATCGAACTGCTTCCGGGGGCCAAACCACCTGCAAAGGCACCTTACAGAATGGCACCCCCAGAACTGGCGGAACTTCGAAAGCAGCTCGAAGACCTGCTCAAGGCGGGATTCATTAGGCCATCTAAAGCCCCCTTTGGTGCACCTGTGCTGTTTCAAAGGAAACACGATGGAAGTTGGAGACTGTGTGTGGATTATCGGGCTCTCAACAAAGTCACGGTGCGCAACAAGTACCCGATCCCTCTGATTGCAGATCTGTTTGACCAACTCAGTGGTGCCAAATATTTCACAAAGCTAGACCTCCGCTCGGGGTACTATCAAGTTCGCATTGCAGAAGGAGATGAACCCAAGACAACGTGCGTCACCCGTTATGGCGCCTTTGAGTTCCTGGTGATGCCGTTCGGGTTGACCAATGCGCCAGCCACATTCTGCACTTTGATGAACCAAGTCTTCCACGAGTACTTAGATAAGTTCGTGGTAGTGTACCTGGATGACATAGTGGTGTACAGCTCTACCCTAGAAGAACACGTAGAGCACTTGAAGTTGGTGTTCCAACGGTTGCGGGACAACCAGTTGTATGTCAAGCGCGAAAAGTGCTCCTTCGCGCAAGTGACCATCAAGTTTTTAGGTCACATTATTGAAAGGGGTCAAATCAGGATGGATATGGAGAAAGTAGAAGCCATAAAGGAGTGGAGAAACCCCAAGAATGTGAAAGAGCTACGTTCTTTTCTTGGGCTGGCCAATTACTACAGACGTTTCATTGAGAATTACTCAAAGAAGACGACCCCCTTAACTGAACTCTTGAAGAAAGGAGTGACATGGGACTGGAGTAGTAATTGTGAGAAGGCCTTTCAAGATTTGAAGAAGGCCGTGATGGAAGATCCGGTCCTTGCCTTACCCGACCTGAACCTGCCATTTGAAGTCCAGACAGATGCTTCTGACTTCGCCTTAGGAGGAGTCCTGTTGCAACAAGGGCACCCTGTTGCTTATGAAAGTCATAAACTCTCGGAAGCTGAGAGGAGGTACGCGGCTCAGGAGAAGGAGTTGCTAGCCGTAATTCACTGTTTGAGGACGTGGCGACACTATTTGTTGGGGTCAAAGTTCCTTGTGAAGACAGACAATTCAGCCGTCAGCCACTTCCTGACCCAGCCGAAGTTAACTCCAAAGCAAGCTCGATGGCAAGAGTTTCTCGCTGAGTTCGACTTCCATTTCGAACACAAGGCTGGGCACACAAACCAAGTTGCTGATGCTCTAAGTCGCAAGGCTGACCTTGCCACCCTCAAGGTGTTGGCCACTTTGTCGAGCAGCATCATTGCCACAGACATCAAGCAACGTATCAAGGAGAGTCTGGAGAAGGATTCCGTGGCGCAATCCCTCATGAAAATGGTGAAGGAAGGGAAGAGCCGTCGGTTTTGGATGGAGGATGGCATATTGATGGCCAAAGGAGGACGAGTGTTTGTTCCGCGAGCGGACGGACTGCGAAGAATGCTTATGAAGGAGTGTCACGACACCCTGTGGGCAGGTCACCCTGGATGGCAGAGGACCCATGCACTCCTCAAGCAGGGGTACTACTGGCCCCAGATGCGAGACGATGTCACGGAATACACCAAGACTTGCCTGACATGCCAGCAAGACAAGATTGAGCGCCAAAAGACTCCAGGGCTGTTGGAACCACTGTCTATTCCTACTCGCCCATGGGAGAGTGTCTCCCTTGACTTTATTACTAACCTCCCGAAGGTGGGAGACTTATCAGGCATCCTGGTTGTGGTTGACAGGTTTTCAAAGTATGCCACATTTGTGCCAACCCCAAAGTACTGTTCGGCGGAAGACACAGCAAGCCTCTTTTTCAAGCATGTTGTAAAGTATTGGGGTGTGCCTCAGAACATAGTCAGCGATCGAGACACTAGGTTCACGGGAACATTCTGGACCGAGCTATTCAAGTTGCTCGGGTCTGAGCTCAACATATCTTCAAGTTATCACCCACAGACTGATGGGCAAACAGAAAGGTTCAACGGGATGTTGGAGGAGTACTTGCGCCATTTCGTTCATGCCAACCAACAGAATTGGGCGCAATTGCTCGATGTTGCACAATTTTGTTTCAACTCGAAGAAGAGCTCATCCACCAACAAGAGTGCTTTTGAAATTGTCACTGGCCAACAGCCTCTCTTGCCGCATACGGTGCAAGAAGTCTACAAAGGGGCGAATCCGCGTGCTTTCAACTTCACAAAAGAGTGGAAGACTAATGCCGAGATCGCTCAAGCCTATCTAGAGAAAGCGGCGGGGAGAATGAAGAAGTGGGCAGATCAAGGCCGCAAGCCCAGGGAGTTTCAGGCAGGGGACATGGTCCTTGTCAAGCTGCTTCCGGAACAACTCAGGTTCCTGCGCTCCAGAGACAAACGACTATTCAGGAAGTATGAAGGACCGCTCCCCATCATTGCTAAAGTGGGGAAGTGCTCCTACAAAGTCGATATTCCCGCCTGGATGAGAGTTCACCCCGTCTTCCATGTCAGCAACCTCAAGCCGCACCAGCCAGACTGTGAAGATCAAGCACGCAACCAGCCTGTTCGGGAGCACGTCGACATCGGACCACCAAAGCCGAAAGAAGTGGAGGAGATCCTAGCAGAGAGAGTGATCCGAGTGTCCAGGCGCCCATGCCAGCAGTTCCTGGTCAAGTGGAAGGGTCTGGGAGATGAAGAAACCAGTTGGGAGAATGCTGACGTCCTGACGAAGAAGTTCCAGCAGAAGATTGAAGACTTCAAGATCAAGGCAGTCGTCGAGAGCGCCGACAGCTTAAGTGGGGGAGGATGTTAGGGGCCGCACTTGTAATGCCGCAAGCAACCTTGTCCAGGGTCATTAGTTAAGCCTTTGGTTGGTTTGCTTGCGTGCTAGGGTTGTTTTGGTAATTTACAAATTATGTAATTTATTTTATTTAGCAATTAGTCTCCTCGACCTTTTTCATGTTTCCCCCTGCCAAGTTCATGTAAGGCCGATATGCTCTATAGGGAGGGGTTCCTAGTCGGCATAGTTTGGACTACGGAACTAGTATAGGTAAGCACATGTACTTTTGCCTCCCTTACCGTCTTACCATCAATAAAAGAGGAATTATTCAATCATCTGTGCCCCGTGAGATTGCTCTTTGATCTTTCCTTTCGATTATTCATTGTTCTTCGTGGTTGCCCCAACATTCATATAATTGTGTTCTTGCTTGTCACTAGCACTATTTTAATATCGTGTGGCTTTCATTGTTCCTTGCAAGGTACTCACTTGGCTGACTTGCTTGCTAGCAAGTGCCGCACGGTCCGCTTTGCGCATTGCAAAGTTCGGCCCGTGACACGACGCCATGAGCGGAGCGACGCCGAAAGTGAACTAGTCGCCATACCGGAAACTCAACTCAATCAAGAGATAAGATCAATACAGGCCGAGTCTCGAGTTGCAGCCACTGCCGCCGATAGCAAAGCCGCCGCGGCCTCAGAACCCGATTCGCCGTCGCCGATGACGTCTTGAGTTTTTCCGATCCACGCCATGAGTTTCATCTTCGCAAACTGAAAACACCCGCAGGTTTGTAAACTTGATTGAATTTCTGGTTTCATTATCTCTACTATCATAAGAATTACTTTTCCTATAGTTTCAATTAGTTGAAAATTTACATGATTTGTGAAGTTGTTCATGGAAATATTGCAATTTTTTTTTTCTTTGTTCGCTGTTTTTGGCAAGGTTGATCTAAGGTATATTTTATTGTTACTCACCATGACTGGTGATGCCGACGGTCTGAGAGATTGTTAAGAGTATAAGCTTGTTGTTGAATTTGTTTCATATTATTAGTATTATCAATGCTTATGCAACAGTAAGAGTAATAATTGGTACTTCTCCCTGAATTAATTGTGAATTGGAGAAACTTTTATTGTGTTTGTTTCACTTCCAGAGATTAGAGGAACATGGGTCCTTTTATTGTTGAAAGGAATTTTGCATGGTTATAGCCTTATAGGTGGTGAAAGACTCCAAGTCAAGTCTATTTGTGTTTATGTTTTGTCAGAAGACAAACTATTTGCAAAATTGGATTCTCCTGGGGCACCCCAATATTATAAGCTTCTGTATATCGAATTGGCTAATTGAAGTTCTCGACCTTCTGTGTCTTATTTACTGCACAGTTTTCACCTCCGCATCTTATATGCTTTCGAATTGCATTTGTTGGTTTCGTAATTGATACTTTAATCACTGTACTTTGTAGCAATGTAATTTTACTGTTGGTTCATAACATCTTGCACATGTTGCTTGCTGGTCTACTGTGCATCGTTTCAGTAAATGCCACATACTCAAATCATGTTCTGTGTAGTCTTGGTTCATAGCATCTTGCACATGCTGCTTGTTCATGGGTCTTTGACTATCTCAAAGTAAATTTCATCACTTTCTGGAATTTAGTATTTGATTAACTGATTCAATTCAAGTATGTATTTGAGCTCTGGTAGGTATTAATGGAGTATTGACAGTTCAGATACTTGAATTAGAGGAGCCAATTGCACATATGAAGATCATTCACAGTATTGATCATTCTTGTTGCGCATATATGATTAACAATTTAAGATAGAAATATATATCAACACAAGAGTCTTCTTGTTGTAAATGTTCGTGTAGAAGTCCAACATAGCTGAGCCAAGAAGAATATGTAATGTATTTTGAGAATTTCCTCTGTTGTTGCACACCTCATGCTTTCAAATTTCCCTACAAGTTGATTATTAGTAATTTTCGTTATGCCAATTTGAAAAGTTGAGCATTCTGTTTCTACCCAAACAATTACAAGACCTTGATATTCTAATTATGTTTTGAACTTATTGATTATCTAAATGTTGTCCAATTCAGTTGTCAGCAGCTTTCTAAATGTTGAAATCCTTCAAATTGACGAATTTTCCACATTCATAGAAGAAAAGTGAAAAGATGATGCCTGTGTATTACCAGGAAATGCATGTTGGAGGAGATCCGACCTTTATGTTTTGGTCTATCCAATTTTCTATTCAGTTGCATAGGTCCTTCTACCGTGTGGTATAGTTGCCACGTGTTCGAGTAATCTAATGTGACTTCTATTCATTATACAGTTGGAATGATTTGGAGTGGAGAAATAGTAGAAGCTAGAGTGCTTGAAGAAAACATTACTACCTACTTTAACATGCTACAAGGTTTTCTTCTTCTTTCACATGGGAGTATGGTTGGTGCAAGGCCTACTCTGTCTTCTTGTGTCCACGCATCTGTAAAGCAAGTTGTTGACTCTAGTTTTAAGTTGATGAAGGAATCTATCTCGTTGTATGGTAATCTCCCTCTCTCTGTTTCAGAGCACAGGCACCCAAAACCCATCTATACTCACACACTCACACAATTAGTCTTTAATACCAGCGCGTGCATTGGCTGAGGATGTGCAATTTAATAGTCAAGTCACTGTTAATCACATGTCACTAACTAAGTAACTGACCATGTCACTAATCAAGTAACTGACTATGTCACTGTTAATACCCTGGAAGAATTTAATCACTCACTGTCGAGAACTTCCTTTTGAGGCGTCTTCAAACCCAATTGTGGTTATGTTTTATTTTGTTTAATGCACTTATGGGAGGTTGTCCTAATTGAAAAAAGTGTTGTGGTTGTACTTTGACTAAAACCACTTGAAATCTTCCTAATATCACTATAAAATCTTCTCTCTAATGATTGAGTATATATTTTTGTCTTACGCTTGAATTCATTGTCCAAAAAATACTTGTGAAGTTTAAGTGCCTCAAGTCACTGGCCATGTCACAGTCATGACCATGTCACTGATCACATAACTGTTAAAGTCACTGTCAATCACATGTTATTTGCCAAGTTACTGGCCAGGTCATATTGCATGTCACGATGTCACTGTTATACACACGTCACTGACTAAGTTACTGGCCAAATCACATTGCATGTCACTGACCATGTCATTATTATACACAGGTCACTGATCAAGTCATTGGCCAGACCAAGTCCCTAGTTACGAAGCAACTCGAAGAAGCTAGAAGAATAAAAAAAAATAAAAAAAAGTGAAATTCTCACATAATCTTGAGATGAGAGCTCGTTTAAGAATCGCTCCTCGTTTAAGAATAAAAAAAAGAGAATTTGCATTTCAATTCATCAAGTTCTGCCTCATGAGCAGATTTTGGTAATTGGTCAGCGCTAAAGCTGCTTGTGCAGAGCCACTCAAAGCTCCTCCACTGGCCATGTGCTGGTTGTTATTACCATTAGCTTATTACATGTGTTCCTATCAGTTGGCATGCCCTGAACACTTGCTAACTGCTCCATTTCCTGCATCCTTTGCATCTGCAGCTTGGTTGCATTCGCATGTCGAGGATAAACCTGCAAGCCCTCTGCAATTTTCAGCAGAAGGTCAATCAAAGAAATCAATATAAAGAAATATAATCAACAACTGAAACAAGCAACAAGCAAAACATAGGAGCTCACAAAAAGTTTGGCACAACAAAGAGGGAGGAAGGAAATGAGAAAGAATCAATGAGAGCAAGAAATAAGTAGCCAAATACCAACTTCACCGCATTATATATCAAATACAAGAAACAAGAGCAACATTACTTCCTACAGGAAAGATGTGAAGACGACAACAAGCTGATTCTAGTCAACTCCAGATCCACCATGTCCAAAACCTCCATTAACTTAATTAAACATAATACTCAAGAAGCATGCCTATTAGCTCCAAATTGAACACTACAACTACTTCACCAGAAGATAGTTAACTCATAGAATGAGTAAATTAAAGCTACAAGCAATACCAAGCGGATATCAGTGGCAAAACCATATAATGGTTTGTTCAAGAATCTGTCTAAGATGGTGCCGGAATACAAATATACAACTAATTGAACAAGAAATTACTAACAATATGCTCAACTCCATGCAAAGCAGCAGCAGAGAATTACAAAATGGAAAGAGGAATTGGAAAACAGGAAAATACCAATTGGGCCAACTTTGTTTTCCTGGCAGAATTCAATCAAATCTTTCATGTTGTTCACAACCTCTGATATCTGTTAAAAGTTAGAAAGTTAGCAACTAAAATAAAATTCAAGTATAAAGATATACATAACATAAAAAAATGAACATTATATTCTAACTCAACAATCACGTCCATGAATGCAATAAAATATGCCTGCAAACACCTCACATATATTTTAGAAAAGCCAAGTCATTCAGCGACTGCAATTCCAAACTCTTTGCGAGCTACCACCCAGCTGTCAGAACCCTGAAGGAAACAAACAACATCAGTGAAGCCCTACTTCTTTATGAGGAGACATTAAAATTGAATACCAAACTGGTTGATCGCCTCAAAAACTCACAAATTACTATTTGCTTGTAGATCCTGCTGAGAAACCCCATCAGATCCCCTTTCAGCAATCGTACTCTGGCACTTCTGTGCAACCTGAACCAACTGATTGACCTGCAAAATATCATGCCTTGTAAGTTCACCACATGAGTCTATACTTAACCTTATCTACTAGTTTCTTACGTCACAGCTCTATCTACTTAATTCATCGGTTTTCATCACTTAATTACACAGTCCACTTGAAATTCTGGCATTAAGGGTCACATTTGTTTCTTTCTTTCAAAAACACAGAGAAATTATCAAAGTAAAATTTCAGAACTACAAGAAAACATAACTTAAGATGGCTCATTGGAAAA
This sequence comes from Rosa rugosa, assembly GCF_958449725.1. NCBI lineage: Eukaryota > Viridiplantae > Streptophyta > Magnoliopsida > Rosales > Rosaceae > Rosa > Rosa rugosa. The sequence goes on from NC_084825.1 coordinate 34,216,295, forward strand.
AGCAAAGAACGAGACACTACCTTACCAAATTATTGCAATCTCACATAGTCAATTTTCTCATCCAAGAACATACATGCAATCACTACCTTACCAAATTATTGCAATGTCACTACCTTACCAAATAACTAAAAACACATAAACCAGATACACATGTGAGAGTGAGGAAACAGATAACCAAGTCTAGTACTTCATTACACAAATCTATTTCCCTTCCAAGAACATGAATTGTAATAAAGATCACTTCTTAACCAGCAAACATGAATTGATCACTCTAATTTACAACTGAGTCCACTCCGTGTTCCATGTTTTCAAACTTTTTTCTCTTTAGTGGAACAGGTTTTCACGTTAATAGACCAAACAAAAAAAGGAATTCAATTCATTAACTCAACCAAATTGGTGGCTGTGCAACGCAAAATTTGATTGTACTGCTTAGAATCTCTCTGATGATGAAAACTAATTAACCTGGACCGAGATTTTGACTATTCATTTAGATCCAAATTACGAGTGTTTCTTGTGCAGAACATAAACAACATAATTTGTAAGCCAGATTTTCATTTGATGTATGCCAACAGATCTAAACTCGAAATAGTGAAAGAAAATAGACGAATTACCTTGCATGCCGGAATAGTGGACACCGAGGCCAAGCCAGTAGGCGTAGCCACTGATTGGTGTGAGATCTTAGACATTGAGATAACCTTACAATTTACTCCTACTCCAACAAAATGACAAAAAAAACTATGAAGATTTCACGCAAGAGTCGATGCAACCTACAAAAACAGATCGAAATCCAAAAGCAGAAAATTCAAAGTCCAATACCACAAGTCGGGATCAGCAACGGCGACGAATCAGAAGCACATGCGCCGAATATCACGGTTGCAGCAAAACACATTCGCTGGAATCGAGCCGCCGCCACCCTCCGGTTCCGGAATCCAACGGGAATTGGAAATTTTTTGCTCCTTCCCTTGGTCTCTCTCCGAAATAGCCAAGAACAAGAGAGAGAAGATTTGAGCTCTAGGATTTTTGACTTTAAGGGCATAATGGGAATCAGAAAAATTAAAAACTGACATTTTTTAACATTACCTCATTACTAATAAGGACTAAATTAGTATTATTAACAATTCATAATGGACCTTTTTATCAAATGGAAAACTAGGTGACATTTTTATCACATTTTCCATCATTTTCCTTTATCAATATTTCCTCGATATTCGATATTTTAGTCATTGCTTACAACTCAAACATCAAAGAAGTATTTTGAATTTTTCCATTCAACTTTTACAAACCAGATCTTAAGAAAAGAAAGAAAATATAACATTACTTTGGAAATACTTTTTTTTTTCTTTGAACATGCACAAATTGGTAAAACCCATATCATAAAAAAGAAAATCAAAATCGATAGGGATAGATCTGACGGCAGGGGTGGAGCCACGTTGGGGCCCAATGGGTCTCGTGCCCCACTGGGTTTATTATTATTTTTTAAAATTTCGATACTTAACAATCCTATAAGTAGCTAAGAGTTTCATTATATTACTATCAGCCTATATGGCGCAGCGGTTAGACTTGATTATTTTATATGGCTGGTCCAAAGTTCGAATCCTGTTGTCAACATTGACTGTTTTGAGTTTTGTTTTTCGGTACTATACCGGTCTGGCCGAAATAGTAATATTCTGTTTCTAATACAGGCCCGTTTTAACTATTTTCGATACGAATCCCGATTTTCCTACCCAATCATACTAATATATAGCTGGTCCTACCACATCGTTCATGATTTATGACTGCACTTTTTCCCACTCAGTCAAGATGTTAGTAGATTTATTAATGCTTTGAGTGTATATATGTTGTAATGAGCGTCTATGTCGAAATATATAGATCCTAGCATAAGGCTTAATGCCCTAGCCAGAAATGTTTTGGTCGTGTCTGTATCCAAAAGAAGAAAGAGTCAATACTTTGAAAAGTCATAGGCCATCATTTTTATCTACAACATGAAAATTTTTGAATTTGTTAAGACCTAAATCTTCAAGAAACTAGATAGAGTATCAAAATCTTACAAGAAATCTAACACTAGTTTAAATTGTGGTATGAAAGATAAATTAGACAAAAAAGAACCAAAAAAAAAAGCAAACACATAAATACAATAAACTACGGCTAAACACATAAATTATGGTCGTTTTATATTTTCGGCTTCTATCATACTCAAAATTATATGATTTACAATTTATTATACCAGACTCGAGAAAAGTACAGTAATCAAAATTCACAAGCAACTTGCTACAGATTCCTCTCCACAGAGGCATGCATTTGTTACATATTAATTGTACACATACATTGACATCTTCATGCCATCAGATTCACAGTTATACTCACACATGAAATAATAGTATCCAGCTTCAACCAAGGTTAATGCTTCATTGCCATTTGTATAGAAACCTAAGTTCGGTTCCATGTTGCATTGTTCAAATGCATCACTATCTGTTGCTACAACCACATTGTGATAATTCTTATCGTAATGAAAATCTGAGAAACAAAACAAAACATCAATTAAGATCTGAATAATATATAATCATATTTTGCACAAACATGTTAAACACAATAACGTAATATACAAATCATTCCATCAAATTTGAATGACACCATATACTGTGCAAATTTAAAGGAAAGTGATGACAAATTAATTAACAATAGTAGACGATGACCTAGCGGCCCTAGCCTATCTAAAAAGTCCGAATGCCACCATATACTGTGCAAATTTAACAAAGATCAAGGATAATATCAAGGATTGAACGTTTCAAAGTTCGAACTATGAAACCAAAATGTTCATATAGTCTCATCCAGTCTGCTTCATAATGGATGACACCATAATTGATATTAACACAAAAGCTATGGAATCGGGTATGCATTTGGCAAAATAGGAACATTCAAATGTGGTGGTCGATCTGTTTCCGGAGAAAAGGTTGAAAAATGCAGCAAATGAATCTGGTAAATAATAAAGCTATGCTGCCAAAGTTCTAGATCACTATGAAACAAAAAAAAAAAAAAAAGTTCTAGATCACTCACTGAGTACATCTCCAGCAAAGAAAGTGTTTTCATGAGCAAAACCACTGGAAGCAATTTCAGTTGACCAGTCAACTTCGTATGAATTTGCCATCACCATCACCATCACCATGATCGGAGAAACCAGAAACGCAATCAGAGCAAGAGCCGAGTATTGTGCCACTGCCATATTAAACACTTGGGCTAGCAAATAATTCTTAACGTTTCGGTTTGTGGCTAATTAAGCAATAACAAGCATGCATATATATATAGGTCCGTGTCCGTCCTTTCTTGGTCGAAAGAAATAGTGGAGCTTTGGTCTGGTCGTTGTGATTGAATATTTGAATATGCCCTCAGGGATTTGTTCTTGTGATAATGATCAGAACAAATGTTAATAATTCGCATCGAATTATATCTATTATGTCACACAGATACGCTTTATTCAAGTCTCCTGGTTTCCTTCGCGTTCGGCCGGGCCGGGACAAAAACAATTGTGGCGGGACCTTTCGAAACAGTGATGGTTATTATTGAGAAAATTTGAGGCAAGGTCTAGTGCTATCGTTTCTCTTGGTAATTGTGTCATGATCCTCTGCGTTAGCATTTCTTTCGTTCCTGTCAAAAATTGATAAAGTGATTAAAGTGTGAGGAACCTGCAGTCGTTCTCCGATACAAAAACACTCAAAATACTAGGCCAACACTTGCAGATTCATCATTCCAGATCTGGTTTTTATCATTCCAGATTCATCATTCTTGTAACCCATTAATTTTAGAGGGAAACCCATTTGTATTGAATCGGTCCCCACTCTACTAGCTAAGCCAAGTCCACTACTAGAACTACTCCTAGCTATCGTACCACATCGTTCATGAGTCGGCCATTAATTTTTTTTCCTACCCAATCAAGATGCTAGTGGATTTATTAATGTTTTGAGACTTTGTAATGATTGTCTATGTCAAAATAAAACAAACATAAATACTATATAATAAAGAGAAGATCTGGATTCATCATTCCAGATCTGGTTTTACATAATACAGGAAAATAAACATTATATTATTATATTATATGCATTTCATGCTTCTATCAGTGCACTCAGTTTCTACGATGGCATTGCAGCGCAATGACAAATGCATTTCCAAGAAGATCTAGGTGCTGTTCTTGGTGGTGTTGTTCGGCTTGTGTTGGCTTCAAGATTGCCTAGGCTGATTGGATTGGCCTACTTTTTTGGGTGTGGGAAGGGGTTTTTGGGCCTCATTGGGAGTGGATCATCCAACTAGGGCCGGATATATATATATATATATATATATATATATATATATATATATATATATAATTTTAGGGAAAAATCCTCAAATGGTACCTGAACTATGGTCCAATGCATATTTTAGTACCTAAACTTTCAAATTTTAGGGAAAAATCCTCGTAGTACTTGAACTATTGTTCCGTTTCTCCATATGGTACTTCCATCCAATCTGCCGTTAACTTTGCCTATTAATTTTTTTTTTTTGGGAGATGAATGTCATCCTATAAGAATAAGCCACATAGGCAAAATTAACGGCAGATTGGATGGAAGTACCATATTGAGAAACGGAGCAATAGTTTAGGTACCATTAGGGTAGTTTTGAAAGTTTAGGTACCAAAATGTGCATTCGACAATAGTCCAGGTACCATATGAGGATTCTTTCCTAAATTTTATCATACATCTAAAAAGTTTTGGTCGTGCTCTAAAAAGAGAAAGAGACACCACTCTAACAGAGTCTATCCCATCTTTTTATCTACAACATGAAAAATTACGAATTTTGTTAAGATCTAACTCTTTATAAAACTACATCGAGTACCAACAATAGAAGACAATTTTACAATAAATCTAACACTTTTTTAATCGCTTAAGTACTAAAAAAAATGAGTATAAACTAAGGGTAAAACCAATCATTACAAACCATCATTTTTTTTTTTTTGACTAAATACTGTTTAGTCCTTGAGCTTTTGACAATAAAACACTTCAGTCTCTGACCTTATAATTTCACACGTTTAGTCCCTGTACTTCAAAATTTCAGACCAATAGGTCCTTGCCGTCTAAAGTCGCGGCGAAATGTCTATTATACCCTCAATTCTTTTTTTTTCAATAAATTTATTAATTTCTCTTTTATTTATTTATTTATTTTTCTTTATTTTATTTGTTCTTTTTTTTTTCAAACAGAAAGAAAGAAAGGAAAAAAAAAAACAGAAAAAAATAAACAGAAAGAAAGAAAGGGAAAAAAAAAATTCCTTTTCCAAAAAAAAATAAAGTAATTAATTAATTTAAAAAAAAAGAACTGAGGGCATAATAGACATTTTGCCACGACTTTTAGACAACAATGACCTATTGGTCTGAAATTTTGAAGTACAAGGACTAAACGTGTGAAATTAGAAGGTCAGGGACTGAAGTGTTTTATGGTCAAAAGCTCAAGGACTAAACAGTATTTAGTCCTTTTTTTTTTTTAGAAGAAACGTGAACACTTTCATTACTCCGGCCAACAAAGTTACAAAGGAACCCACCACGTGTGTGACCCCGATAAAATGAGTACTGAAACGTAACCTTGTACTGATAAACACAGCACGCTCTAACGATAGGGAAAGAGAGTAGGGAAATACTAAAAAAAAATGTCTCAGATGGACCCTAAACCTTCCTTACCAAGCTCCGTTTCATTATTAAAATACAACGAAAAGAAAATAAAAAGAGAACTAAAAAAGAAACTAAAGAAAATTAACTATCGGGCTCCCTAGCCAATAGCCAACCAAACTCCAACCAAAAGCCCATGGCCCATGGCACACCCTAGCCACCATGGAGCCGAGCCGCCAGCAGCCATAGGTCCCAGGCCAGGGACACCTCCACCACCAGAAACCCCGTCGTCTGCAACACCGGTCTTGCCGTCTCCGCTGCCGACCACAACATCGCCACCCTGATCAATGAGTCAAACCGTAGAGCATCCTCGAAAGGAAGGGTCTTGAAGCACTGAGACCGCCGCCGCCCAATTAGACACTGGGAGGAGCCCCGCCATCGACACACACTACCCCGCAGTACCACCGAGAGCCATGGCTACCAACAGCATCAAGAAAGCAGTACGGTAACCTAACAATTGGATTGGGGGAATCGAGGGAAAAAGGAAGGCAAAACAAAATGCGAAGAAGGAATCCAAACCGAGGAGTTAGTCTGAATTCAGGGAAGTGGAACAGAGATGTGATAACAAGGGGAGACGAGCAAGATCGACCTTGCGGCTACAAAGGGAGGACGAGGAGAAAGGGTTTCTGGCTCGGACGTCAATTTTGCTTAATCTGACTCTAACATATTTGTACAGACCATCGTTTTATCTACTCTCAATTTGTTTTACATTCAAAAGATCCTTCATTTTCAGGTTTAATTTTATTGTGAAACTATAAATCATATATAATTTACACCCTCAAGAAATGAAATCAAAATTCACATGCAACTTGGTACAGATTCCTCTTTAGAAAGGTATGCATTTGTTACATATATATATCTAGTTCACAAACACCGACATCTTCATGCCATCAGATTTGCAGTCAAACCCACACATGAAATAATAGTATCCAACTTCACCCAAGGTTAATGCTTAATTTCCACTTGTATAGTGACCCAAGTTCGGTTTATTCTTGCACTGATCAAATGCATCACCATCTGTTGCTATAATCAGATTGTGATAAGCGATATCCCAATGAAAATCTGAGAAACAAGACAAAGTATCGATTAAGATCTGAATAATGTATAATCAAAACTTGCACAAACAAATATATCAATGTTTAAGAATAAAGGATTCAAGAGAGATTGAAGAGAGAATTGTGTATTTCATTATTGAGAATAAGAGCCCTATATATAGGGATTACAAAGTACATGTTCTAATGTTACAAGGAAAACTATTCCAAATAGGACTAGGAATTCTAGAACTTTCTCTCCAATTACAAACATGAAACTAATCCTAGTTTGATAAGGCACACATAGTCGATTTCCTTCAACACTCCCCCTTGTGCCGCTCAAACGTGGTGGTGACGCTTCATCCGTTGCCTCGTTAAAAACCTTGCTCGAGTGAAAAACCTTGTGGGACAAAAACAAGCTCGAGGAGGAGAAAAAGAGTACAACACGTCTTTCACTCTTCGAGATCGAACATGTAGATGTCATAACTCCCCCTGATGTCGATATCTCCCCCTGATTGCTACAATCATGGAAGTTCGGATAACTTTCTTAATCCGATGTTCTTCACATGTTTCTTGAAGGTGGATTTAGGTAACGACTTAGTGAATAAGTCCGCTACATTATCCTCTAATCGGATTTGATTCACTTTAATCTTTAGAAGCAATTGTTGTTGTTGATTATAGAAGAATTTAGGTGATATATGCTTGGTGTTGTCGCCCTTGATGAAACCTAACTTCATTTGCTCAATACAAGCTGCATTGTCCTCATAAATGCATGTAGGTTCATTTGTGGTAGACTTCAAACCACAACTTCCTCGAATATGTCTAATTACAGACCTTACCCATATACATTCACGCACGGCTTCATGTAGAGCAATAATCTCTGCATGATTTGAGGAAGTAGCAACAAGGGTTTGTTTTGTAGACCTCCAAGATATCGCAGTGCTTCCCATGGTAAAGACATAACCCGTTTGGGAGTGACATTTGTGAGGGTCAGAGAGGTACCTGCATCAGCAAAACATCATTGTCCTTTTGATGGAGAGAAGTAGGGGGACGCCGACAGCATGTCCGGTGGCAAAGTCATGGCCGGAGACGTTTTGCCTCTTGGGGTCTGATCCCAAATTTCTGTCATTCCTTTTCTCTCTGTAGGGATAAAATAGGCCCATATTAATCGTACCTTTTAAGTATCGAAAGATTGTCTTTACACCAATCCAATGGCGGCATGTTGGCGCAGAGCTATGTCGAGCTAACAAGTTCATTGTGAATGAGATGTTCGGTCTTGTGCATTGAGCTAAGTACAATAATGCGCCTATTGCACTTAAATAGGGCACTTCGGCCTCTAATAATTCTTCGTCCTCATCCTTTGGACGAAACAGATCTTTTCCGGGCTCAAGACTACGGCCAATCATGGGAGTACTCACAGGCTTTGCTTTATCTTCATTAAAGCGCCTTAGAATTTTCTGAGTTTATGCAGACTGATGGATCAAAATCCCATTACTACGGTGCTCGAGTTCTAAACCGAAACAAAACCGTGTTTTCCTAAGATCTTTCATCTCAAATTCGGATTTCAAGTATTTAGCAGTTTCCTTTAACTCATCTAGAGTTCCAATTAGGTTCATGTCATCGACATAAACTGCTACGATTAGGTTAATGATCACGCATGGGCATATTTCATTGTTAATATATCCCTTATCAATCAAGTAGTCACTTAGACGGTTATACCACATCCTTCTGGATTGTTTTAATTCATATAGTGAACGTTTTAATCTTATTGAAAACGCGCTCCGTGGTTTAGAGCCACTTGATTTGGGTAATTGAAGTCCATCTGGAACCTTCATATATATCTCTGAATCTAGATCCCCATAGAGATATGTTGTAACCACATCCATAAGCTGCATGTCAAGTTTTTCAGAAACTACCAAACTGACAAGGTAGTGGAACGTTATAACGTCCATTACAGGAGAATATATCTTCTCGTAGTCGATTCCAGGGCGTTGTGAGAAACCTTGCGCCACGAGGCGGGCTTTATATCTAACCACCTCATTTTTCTCATTACGCTTTCTAACAAATACCCATTTATGGCCAACAGGTTTTACATCTGGGGGTGTCTGCGTTATAGGCCCAAATACCTGTTTTTTTGTTAGTGAATCTAATTCAGCCTAGATCGCATCTTTCCATTTAGGCCAATCCGCTCTTCGTTGACATTCTTCGACAGAGCGAGGTTCGATATCATCATATTCTATAATTTCTTTTGCAACATGATATGCAAATGCATCATCAATAGCCATATAATTTCTATTCATCATCTCATGGACACTAGTGTAATTTATGGAGATCTCTCTATTATCTGGAATTGGTTCTGACATTGGAGCGTCCCACAATGATGTCTCTTGGACATAACCATAATCTGGAATATTTTCATGAGATGGATTATTCACGTCGATGATTAATGGATTATTTTGTGTCAAACTCGCTTTCTTTCTTGGGCGAGAATCCATTGAACTTATGGGCCTCCCGCGCTTCCTAACAGGAGCCGTGGGCCTGACCACTGCGTCACCCATATAGGGGACGTTGGCGCCATGCTCCTGTACTCTTGAGATGGCGTCATGCCCTCTAGTTTTAGGGACATCAATCCTTGCAGACACGTTTGCAGCAGGTATGTGTGATCTCGTTACTTTAGCGATATCAGAAAACGCATCAAGCATCAATTCTGCTATGTTCTGAAGATCGATAATTCTTCGCACTTCAATTTCGGATTGTGCAGTTAGGGGATCAAGATGAGACAAAGTGGGGACAGACTACGACAATTCCTGTCGTTCCTGTTGAACATTTATGTTCTTATCTCCCCCTAACGACCGGAAGACTGTCTCATCAAAGTGACAATCCGCAAATCTAGCGGTAAAGAGATCGCCTGTCAAGGGTTCTAAGTAGCGGACAATCGTTGGAGAATCATATCCAACATAAAAGCCTAATCGTCGTTGAGGACCCATTTTGGTGTTGTGGTGGCACAATTGGCACATAAACTGCACACCCAAATATGCGTAAGTGTGACACATCAGGCTCATACCCAGTCACCATCTGGGACGCAGAAAATGGTTGAGTGGCAATGGGCCTCAAACGAATAAGCACAGCTGCATGCAATATTGCATAGCCCCAAGCAGAAATAGGGAGATTGGTGCGCATTACCAATGCTCTAGCGACCATTTGTAGTCGTTTAATTGCGGCTACTGCGAGACCATTTTGGGTGTGAACATGAGGAATAGGATGTTCAACTTCAATCCCGATGGACATGCAATATTCATCAAAAGTTTTTAATGTAAACTCCCCAGCATTGTCTAGCCTGATAGACTTAATAGGATGATTAGGGTGGTGAGCCCTTAACTTAATAATTTGGGCGAGGAGTTTAGCAAATGCAGCGTTCCTTGTGGACAATAGCATGACATGTGACCAACGTGTCGATGCATCAACCAACACCATAAAATATCAAAATGGTCCGCAAGGTGGTTGAATAGGTCCACAAATATCACTTTGGATTCGTTGCAAGAATGGCATGTTTTCTTTAGTGTCCTTTGCATAGGATGGTCTCGATCCTAATTTTGCTAAAGATCAGGCTTTGCAGAACGAATGATGGGCTTTAGAAACAACCAATGAGGATTTTGGTTGAGCCATGAAGTCACAATTGACTTTAGAAGTAGAAGGAGGAGTCAAAGAATGGTCCATGGCGTCAAAGCCATGTTGTTGTCGTAGGGGGTAGACGGCGCCAGCCCTAAGTGGCCGGTCTTGCACAGTCTTGGCGCCGTGAGGCGCAGGTGCATCTCCTTGAACCAATTTTTGGTTCTTACTTCTCTTCGTTTTGAAGAATGGATGTCCATGCAAAGTCTTTAATATACGGATCATTATGTCACGACCTGGATGTCTCAAACGGTCATGCCATAGCCTATATGTGTCAGAATCCCAATCATCTCTCATAACATGATTGGATTCAATTATTCTAATAGTGGTTGCATACAACCCACTAGATCGACACATAAGTTTCTCTAAGACTTTTTTATGTCCGTAGTCATTAGAGGTGATGCAAAGGAACTCTTGTCCATTCTCACAATGTGTTTCCACATGAAAACCATTGACTCTTAGATCTTTGAAGCTCAAAAGGGTTCTTTTGGCCCTAGGAGCGTAGAGAGCTTCAGTGACATTAATGATTGTGCCATACGGCAACAAGAATTGAGCTGGTCCTCGACCATGAATCAATTTAGATTACCCTATCATCGTAGTCACTGAAGATCGAGTAGGCGTCATCTCAAGAAATAACTGCCTATTTTGAAGTATGGTGTGCGTAGTAGCACTATCCACGAGGCATTCTAGCTCTCCGGGAAACATACTTGAATGAATAAAGTTCGAATCAAAATCGACACTTTATTTCAATGAAAGCCAATGATTACGTCAAAGTTTCTAAATTTAATCCAAAAAGGATAATCAAGCTTAGACAAGTAGTAGTTACTCAATCCGTTTGGTAATTCCAATTTGGTTGTGACCAGGTAAGGTAAGGCGAGATTTTGGTGGAGCGTTGCTCACTTTTAAAACTGTTCTCTCAGTTCAAACATTTCCTAGACATCACAATTACTCTTGAGTACGCCTAGTGAGAAAGAGTTATAACCACTGTCTTTGTTGATAGTTTCCAAATTTTTGGATTTGGGATTGAAACCAATGACGTTTATATGGTCAAATTTTTATGCTTACGAACGCTCTTAGTCTGAAGATCACGAACGCTCTTAGTTCGTATATAGCGTGAATCCCCACGATTCCGCTTTTAGCAAATCGAACCCACGTTACAGAAAAGTGGGATGTAGAAGAAGAGATTTTGTAAGTCCCCGAAGAAAAATAAAAATAAATTTAAATTTCAAAAACGGGAACAACTTACTTTTGAAAACTTACTCATGAATTTCAAAACTTGAAATTCTCAATACACGCGCGTGTTGATGCAGGCGTGTAGGATTGCAGAAGTTCTATCGATCCTAGGTCGAGGATTGCAAACTATCTTTCAATCCCTGCTGTGTGGTCGAGATGTGCAGGATTGCAACGTTGGTTTGAAAAAACTTGTTTCTTGAGAAAAGGTGGCCGGAAATTGCTAGGCTAGGCCGGAGGTGCTGCTTGCTTTTGCAGAAGAGTGCAGGTCTCAAAACAACTCCGATAAAGCTGAAATTCGGAGGTCAGATAGAAGATACAGAGACGAACAACTTTGATGAAGGAAGGATTTTGATCTGAGGTTTCGTTCAAGACGTTTCGGGGCGTGCAAGCAGGCTGATCTGCACAGGAACGAGCGTCCTGCTGTGCTGCAGGGGCAGTAGGAGGCACACGGGTGTGTAAGGGCTGCAGGGGCAGTGTAATACCCCGGAAAATCCAAATTAAATTCCGTGGATTTTTAGAAATGATTTCACGATAGTAGGAGCGAGTACGAAGCTTGGAGAAGTTGTGGAATTAGTTCGAACGATTTTATTTTCGAAAACGAACGTTTTTAGGGGGTCAACAAAGTTGACTTTTTATACGTTCAAAATTTGGGAAAACTTCCTTCATGAAAGTTGTAGAGCTCGTCGATACGAGTTCGTGGACATGTGGAACGCAATATTTGGAGTTCGTATGAATAAGTTATGAATATTTGAAAATTGAGAATTTTCTATAAATACAAAAAATCAGATTTCCCAATAAGGAAACCCGAAAATTTCCAGATTTTTCTCCTCCTCGCTGCCTTGGCTTCACGGCGTCACCACGACTTCATCCGGCCACCTATGGCCATGAAATTGATATCAATCTCTTCGCCTTGAAACCAGCTTTCCATTCATATATGTCTTGCATCCTATCATTCACCATAGACAACGAATCGAAGCAAAGAAGGTCAGACCATTTTTCATGCATTTCTTCAAATTCCAGCCAACTCCGGCAAAGGTAGGAGGGGAGACCAACTGGGCTTTGTTCGCCTTGCCATGCTCTATAAACTCACCAAGTTTCACATCTCGATTCAACCCGAGGAAGACGAATTTCAGATTTGAGCGATTTTGGGCGATTTCGGCCTCTTTCTTCTTGAGGTAATTTTCGACCACTTCCGGTCATTTTTAGACTTCATGCTAGTTAGGAAAGTGGTTGGGCTTGATGAGATGAAGAGGAGCAGCCCGGCCCCGACACCATTGGCGGTGGTCGGCGGCGGCTCTGCCACTAACTCCGGCGGCCCTTTCCGGCCAACTCCGGGGGTCAAAAATATAGTTTCTGTGCATTTTTAGATTCTATATTTCAATACGATCATTTCGATATATTATACGCAATTTTCGGATATCGTATGATTTAGTTATGAATTTTACGATTTCGAACGATTTCGATTGTTCGATTAATGATCTGTGAAGATCGGACCGTCTGATGGACTTGTAGTTTTGATATGTTGATCGTATGACTGTCCCAATGACCTTGTGTGGTCATGGGCGAAGATCCGACCGTTGGATCTTCGTATAATTGCAAAACAGTGATTCGGGAGGCGATTCGTGAGAATCCGTCCGTCGGATTTTTATATAAGTTAGAATCCGACCGTTGGATTGTCGTTTAAGTATGTTTTGGAATTGTTAGCTAAATTCAAGTCACATTTGATTAGGTGATTGACGGTTTGAGTTGGTGGACGATTGTGGATCGTATTTTGAGCTGAATTGAAGACGCAGCGGGATTATCGAGGTGAGTAAACCTCACGTGGTTCATATTACGAACCCAATACATTTAATTACGTTATTTTATTGCAATCATATGAACTATAGTTGGTATTAATAGGCATTCCTGTGTGAATGTCTATATATATATTATTTACGTGAAATAATATGTATTGTTGGAGTTGTGTTGAGTTATTGTTGAGAAACAATATATTGTGAGAGGTATTGAGTTTATTGTTGAGAAACAATATATTGTGAGAGGTGTTGAGTTTTATTGTTGAGGAACAATAAATTGTTGTGATCTGTGGAGATCACTAGGTCACGAGGTGACCATGGCATCTATTAGTGAATCACGCTCTCGTACCGGGCTGGTGGTTATTAATAGTATTAAATCGTAATCACGTCTGTGGCCGGACGAGTGGTTACGTTCAGTTAGAGCTCTAGTCTGTCTGCCAAATGTGGAGTGACCTTATGAGTGAAATTGAGAGTAACTCATAAGTGTCAATATATATATGGTAACCTTATGAGGGAAATTGAGAGTAACTCATAAGGGTCTATATATATATATGAGTCTGTCTACCAAATGTTGGGAAATCTTATGAGCGAATTTGAGAGTAACTCATAAGTGTCTATATATATATATGAGAGTGAGTGATCTTATGAGCTAAATTGAGAGTAACTCATAAGTGTCTACATATATATATGAGAGTGAGTGATCTTATGAGCTAAATTGAGAGTAACTCATAAGTGTCTATATATATATATGAGAGTGAGAAAGTAACGTGGGTTTGTGGTAGTCTTGAAATCTAATAAATCAACAGTTCTTTCTTGTTTACTCATACTGGCTGTAAAAAGCTTACCGGGTTTTGTGTTGTTGCAACTCCCGGTACACTATTCAAATTGTGTAGCGGGTAATCCTACAGGACAGGAGAACCAGGACGGTGATCGCGCGGTTAGAGCAATTGTTAGAGTTTTACAACAATTGTAAGTTGTGAGGTGTGTTATGCTCATTTGAGCTTTATAATATATTGTGAGAGTGAATTGTAATAATGAACTCGAAGTTTCGAGATTTGGATTTTGTAATTGTAATTATTCAGGTTTCGGATTTGAATTTATCATTCAAAATCCGGGGCGTGACAGTTTGGTATCAGAGCGTAAGGTACATATTTGGTGATAATCAGTACCTCCCGAGTGATGGCCCGTCTGCAGCGGATCCCCATCATATACTCTTCGGTACTGGTAAAATCATTGGGTATGTCTTAGTATGGGGTCTAGACAACGTGTAAGTCCGTAGGACGGTAGAGTTGTCTACTAAGTTCGTATTAGAATAAGTTTAGTTTCCGCGAGTTGTGATCTTCGAGGAATAGGAACCTCTGGATTTAACTCTGATGAGTCGGTGAGGTAGAGGTCGAGTCTGATGTAGGGACAGGACCTTTCTATGGAGACAGTTGAGGATGAGGTGGAGGCATTAGAGGTTGAGTTGCCTAGTCTACCTGTAGTTGATGTGATGGATGTTATTCTTGGGTTGAAATGGTGAAAGAGATTGAGACCCTAGGAATAGTTGAAAAGAGAATTGATCTCACCAACTCAAGATGATAGGAGTGTGAGAGATTATGAGACAGAATTCTCAAGACTATATTGGTGTTCGAGTGTAGTGATGTAATTTGGGAGATACTTATGTTACCTTTAATAAGGGTAGTATGTCAAGTGATCATGGCATAGGTTGACTTTGTAAGTGAAGTGGTGGAGCTTGTGTAGCTTCTTTGAGTTATCACCTTTGAGGAATGGGAACCTTTGGATTAAACTCTGGTGGAGTTATTGAGGATGGTTTCCACGAAAAACAGTATCCTTATGTGCATTGTAGTCGTTGGTTGTTGGGGTCATGGTGTTTGACCAATGCTTGTATCTAAAGTCGTTACGAGTATTTGACTAGTAGTTGTGATACTTTCCATTAGTTGGATATGCAGATGTTTTGAGTTGAAGAATACTTAGCAGTTATTGGTTGCTTAGTGATGGAATTGTGTTATAATGGAGCATTCATTCATGCACAGTTGTTTGGTGTTTAGGATAGCTACTATATATTAGCTAAATGTCGGGGTGTGGTTTGAGATCTGCGGATGGTATTGGAAATTATTGTGGAGTGCTGGTTCACTGACTATTGTTGAGTAGTAATGCATAATTCGTTGTTACTATGATGGATTTTGTGTATGGTTGACTTATGGAAAGATTGATATGACCTCGTGATAGGATTGACTGTGAAGAGACATTGTGTTGATGTATGAGCTTAGGTAATAACGTTGTTTTCAACTCTAGGAGTGCTAGGGTTGTATAACTAATTTATGAGGCCAGATACTGTTGTGAGGACAGATTATGGATTATGACGTGGTTAGTGTGAAGTGCTATAATCACAGAATTTTGACCCACTAGATGTTGACTTACCACCAAATGAGCAGTGAGGTGATTCGTGGGTGAGATACTGAGTGTGGTACCAGTATCGATTAGTGGATGCTAAGATGGTACATATTGCTTGTTGAAGCAATTGATAGATGGAGTGATCGAGATTTTTTTTAGAGTTGTAAGTGTGACTCTAAAGATGTGGGTTTTTCCTAGCTAACTCAGGAAGTGTTTAGCTTTATTAATCCCTAATTCTAGCGACGAAATTATTGTGTTTGGTTTGACTCAGAGGATACTAGCTTGACCTCTGTGTGACTTAATTGATTGCTAGGTTTTGAATGATTGTTTGTGATAAATCATTTTGAAAGATGTGTGCAGCAGAGTCTCGATGGTTTTGAAAAGAGTATTAAGTGACCAAGGTTCGATCCTTGGTGTTGTTGTGGTTAAACAAAACAAGAAAAAGAAAACATGCACACAATCTTATTGATTTTATATTACAAAAAGGGAAACGAGGACTATGCTATACTAAGCCTAGTCAGCAGCTCCGGATGGGTTGAGGCTGAGCTCAAGAGAAACGTTTGAGCCACTGTGGTAACCGCCTGAGCCACCAGAATAGTAACCAAGAGCGCTACCTTCCTCGGAAGTAGCCTTCAGGTTACCAAAGACGTCCTCGCCGTGCACGGGGAACAGAGGAAGAGTTTGAACCTCCTGGTGATCTCCTCCTCGTTGTTGCAGGGATGTTTGTCCTCCTGTTGTGCCAAAAGAGTTGTACTAGTATTAGTGTTGAAGTGTGAGGAAGAATATGAAACAGAATTTAAATCAAGAAATCCTTCATTACCAGTAGAATAGGTGGAACCAAAGTTGAGATCAATGGATCTACCATCATCAGTAGAACTAGTGGACCCAAAATTGATGTCAATGGATCCACCAGCTGGCCCAAAATTGATGTCGATGGATCCACCAGCACCAGTAGAACCAGTGGACCCAAAATTGAGATCAATGGATCTACCAGTACCAAGAGAACTAGTTCTCATGGGCACTGGAGCAGCCTGATTACACCTATTCATCTGCTTCTCTCGAGCCCTGACGTTCTGGAACCAAAAGTAAATGTTCTTACCCTCAACATACCCATACTGGTTCAGCTGGAGACAGATCTCGTGAATCTGCTCTGTAGTTGGGCACTTAAATCCCTTGACGTAGTAAAGATCCTTGAGGATTCTTATTTGTTCTGGAGTAGGAATCCACCTGGTACGGCTTCGCCAGAAATCCATGTTGGCACTACTTCCAGCTGCTTGGGTGTTTCCTCCCTCCTCTGTTGGTTGCTGTTGTTGTGGTTCCATTTGTTGCGGGGTTTGGAGCTCCATTAGTTGCAGAGTTCGTGGCTCTTGGGTCATGGGGTGAGAGGATGTGGAAATCGAGGAATACATGGTTTAGTGTTTGAGGGAGATTTTGTTAGAAGGATTGGAGTTGTTGAACTGGTGATTGGAGATCTGAGATTCTCAGAGGAAAGATGAGATCGAATCTTCAAATGGAAGAAAAGATCTGAGAAAGAAGGATTGAAGATTTGGAGGAAAAGATTGAAGATCTGAAAGTTCAGAGGAAAGATGGGATTGAATCAACTAGATGGGAGAGAAGATCAGAAGAGAAGGATTGAAATTGATGAAGAAAGGATTTGAGTTTCGAGAGGAAGGCTGCAGAGTTGAGAGAGAATGGCTGGGGAAAATTTCTTTTCTTTGGTGTGAACAGTTTTTCTCCAGGATGCACCTATTTATAGAACGAGGTGAGCAGATCTCCACCGTTGGATGGACGATCTCTGAGATTCAATCCACGCGTTGGATTAAAGTCGCCCCGAAACCCGGAAAAGCTGTTGGCGCGTGGAGAGCGTGTAAGGGGACCGAGGGAATCTCGAGGCGCTGTGGCAGACAGCTGTAGCCGAAAGCAGATTTGACTTTCCGCAAATCACGGAAGAGACGTGTCGTGGCACGTGGAGTGTACCGACAGTTTGTGTTTATTCTATTGCTTTTGATAGAATAAATAAAAGAATTGTGAGGACAACAGCGAGAGCAGCTGGTGCTCTAGTGGTTGAAGAGCAAAGCTCTTGTACAAGAGGTCAGAGGTTCGAACCTTGCCTCTCGTTTATTTTTATTATGTTCGCTTATGACATAATAAGTAAAACATTTGTACACATTATATTAAGCACAGCTTGTGCTCCAGTGGTTGGTGGGCAAAGCCCTTGTGTAGCAGGTTAAGGTTTCGAACCTTGCCTCCCCCGTTATTTTATTTATGTCGCTTATGACATAATAAATATAACACGTGAGCATATATTAATGAAGGCAGCTCTTGCTTCAGTGGTTGGGAGCAAAACCTTCGTGTTTGAGGTCGGGAGTTCGAACCTTACCTCTTACAAATATTTTTGGATCTCGTATATGCTTGATATACGGACGTATATACGGTATGTACGGTATACATACGTATATACGGTCTGTACGGTATGCATACGTATATACAGTTGTACGGTATGCATACGTATATACGGTCTGTACGGTATGTATACGTATATACGGTATGTACAATTTCATACCGTAGCCGAGCTGGAAGTTGGTGGGCCGATTGGTAGGCCCAAATAGTAAGCCCAAATAGTAAGCCCAATTGTTCGGCCCGATTGGTAGGCCCAAATGGTAGGCCCAAATGTTAAGCCCAATCGTTCGGCCCGAATAGTAGGCCCAAATGTTAAACCCAAAGTGGTTTGGGCCGGTTCGAAATGTGGATGGTTCGGTTCTTCGGCCCAATTGGCCAGCCCTAGTGCTTAACCCAAGGATTGAGCAAGCCCAAGTCATCATCATTGGATGACATAATTTATTGGCGTGCTTTTGGGGATGATTTGTTTTGAGTGATGCATCTCTATGGTTGTGAAGAGTGGTGCATGCTTAAGTTTTACTATGGAAATTTACCGTGATGCTAATTGAGTAGCGAAACACTTTGTGGGAGTGTTTACTGTGCTTGTATGCCAGTACAGAGTGATGATCTATGTGAAGATCTATGTGATGATCTATGTGAAGATCTATGTGAGGATCTATGAGATGATCCATGTGACGATTTTGTGTATGTGATGTGGAGTGTTGTTGAGCAGTTGTTGTGTGAGTTTACGTTTGTGATGAAAGGATTTAGTGGCCATAGGAATGTATTTTTATACAAAGAGCTGAGGCTCTGTAGATTACTACAGATTTGGAAGAGATGGAGATTCTATGGTTAGGTCAACCTTAATCGAGAGGAATTGACTTACGCTCAAATTTCGGGACGAAATTTCTTTAAGGAGGGTAGACTGTAATACCCCGGAAAATCCAAATTAAATTCCGTGGATTTTTAGAAATGATTTCACGATAGTAGGAGCGAGTACGAAGCTTGGAGAAGTTGTGGAATTAGTTCGAACGATTTTATTTTCGAAAACGAACGTTTTTAGGGGGTCAACAAAGTTGACTTTTTATACGTTCAAAATTTGGGAAAACTTCCTTCATGAAAGTTGTAGAGCTCGTCGATACGAGTTCGTGGACATGTGGAACGCAATATTTGGAGTTCGTATGAATAAGTTATGAATATTTGAAAATTGAGAATTTTCTATAAATACAAAAAATCAGATTTCCCAATAAGGAAACCCGAAAATTTCCAGATTTTTCTCCTCCTCGCTGCCTTGGCTTCACGGCGTCACCACGACTTCATCCGGCCACCTATGGCCATGAAATTGATATCAATCTCTTCGCCTTGAAACCAGCTTTCCATTCATATATGTCTTGCATCCTATCATTCACCATAGACAACGAATCGAAGCAAAGAAGGTCAGACCATTTTTCATGCATTTCTTCAAATTCCAGCCAACTCCGGCAAAGGTAGGAGGGGAGACCAACTGGGCTTTGTTCGCCTTGCCATGCTCTATAAACTCACCAAGTTTCACATCTCGATTCAACCCGAGGAAGACGAATTTCAGATTTGAGCGATTTTGGGCGATTTCGGCCTCTTTCTTCTTGAGGTAATTTTCGACCACTTCCGGTCATTTTTAGACTTCATGCTAGTTAGGAAAGTGGTTGGGCTTGATGAGATGAAGAGGAGCAGCCCGGCCCCGACACCATTGGCGGTGGTCGGCGGCGGCTCTGCCACTAACTCCGGCGGCCCTTTCCGGCCAACTCCGGGGGTCAAAAATATAGTTTCTGTGCATTTTTAGATTCTATATTTCAATACGATCATTTCGATATATTATACGCAATTTTCGGATATCGTATGATTTAGTTATGAATTTTACGATTTCGAACGATTTCGATTGTTCGATTAATGATCTGTGAAGATCGGACCGTCTGATGGACTTGTAGTTTTGATATGTTGATCGTATGACTGTCCCAATGACCTTGTGTGGTCATGGGCGAAGATCCGACCGTTGGATCTTCGTATAATTGCAAAACAGTGATTCGGGAGGCGATTCGTGAGAATCCGTCCGTCGGATTTTTATATAAGTTAGAATCCGACCGTTGGATTGTCGTTTAAGTATGTTTTGGAATTGTTAGCTAAATTCAAGTCACATTTGATTAGGTGATTGACGGTTTGAGTTGGTGGACGATTGTGGATCGTATTTTGAGCTGAATTGAAGACGCAGCGGGATTATCGAGGTGAGTAAACCTCACGTGGTTCATATTACGAACCCAATACATTTAATTACGTTATTTTATTGCAATCATATGAACTATAGTTGGTATTAATAGGCATTCCTGTGTGAATGTCTATATATATATTATTTACGTGAAATAATATGTATTGTTGGAGTTGTGTTGAGTTATTGTTGAGAAACAATATATTGTGAGAGGTATTGAGTTTATTGTTGAGAAACAATATATTGTGAGAGGTGTTGAGTTTTATTGTTGAGGAACAATAAATTGTTGTGATCTGTGGAGATCACTAGGTCACGAGGTGACCATGGCATCTATTAGTGAATCACGCTCTCGTACCGGGCTGGTGGTTATTAATAGTATTAAATCGTAATCACGTCTGTGGCCGGACGAGTGGTTACGTTCAGTTAGAGCTCTAGTCTGTCTGCCAAATGTGGAGTGACCTTATGAGTGAAATTGAGAGTAACTCATAAGTGTCAATATATATATGGTAACCTTATGAGGGAAATTGAGAGTAACTCATAAGGGTCTATATATATATATGAGTCTGTCTACCAAATGTTGGGAAATCTTATGAGCGAATTTGAGAGTAACTCATAAGTGTCTATATATATATATGAGAGTGAGTGATCTTATGAGCTAAATTGAGAGTAACTCATAAGTGTCTACATATATATATGAGAGTGAGTGATCTTATGAGCTAAATTGAGAGTAACTCATAAGTGTCTATATATATATATGAGAGTGAGAAAGTAACGTGGGTTTGTGGTAGTCTTGAAATCTAATAAATCAACAGTTCTTTCTTGTTTACTCATACTGGCTGTAAAAAGCTTACCGGGTTTTGTGTTGTTGCAACTCCCGGTACACTATTCAAATTGTGTAGCGGGTAATCCTACAGGACAGGAGAACCAGGACGGTGATCGCGCGGTTAGAGCAATTGTTAGAGTTTTACAACAATTGTAAGTTGTGAGGTGTGTTATGCTCATTTGAGCTTTATAATATATTGTGAGAGTGAATTGTAATAATGAACTCGAAGTTTCGAGATTTGGATTTTGTAATTGTAATTATTCAGGTTTCGGATTTGAATTTATCATTCAAAATCCGGGGCGTGACAGGCAGCATGCAGCGCAGGTGGGCAGCAGTGGCTAGGCTAGCTCAGGCTAGGTGCAACGGTGGAAAAGGTGATGTTGAAGAGAATTTCGGTTTTTGCATTTTTGGTTTTTGTGGTTAGAACTCGTGCTGATAACGTGTTTAAGAATAAAAGATTCAAGAGAGATTGAAGAGAGAATTGTGTATTTCATTATTGAGAATAGGAGCCCTATATATAGGGATTACAAAATACATGTTCTAATGTTACAAGGAAAACTATTCCGAATAGGACTAGGAATTCTATAACTTTCTCTCCTATTACAAACATGAAACTAATCCTAGTTTGATAAGGCTCACAAAGTCGATTTCCTTCAACAATCAAAGGTTTAACACAATAAAGTAATGAATTATATTCCATCAAAGGAAAGTGATGACAAACTAACAGTAGTAGACAATGATCTAGCCTAGCTAAAAACTCCGAATCCACCATCTACTGTGCAAATTTAACAAAGAACAGGGGATAATATCGAGGACTAAACGTTTCGATATTCAGAACTATAGAACCAAAATGTTCATAGTCTAAATCCAGTCTGATTCATAATGGATTTTTGACACCATATATAATTGATATTAACACGAAAACTATGGACTCGGGTTATTGTACATGCATTTAACAAACTATGAACATTCCAATGTGGTGGTCTGTTTCCAGAGAAAAAGTTGAGAAATGCAGCAAATGAATCTGGTAAATAATAAGGCTAAGCTGCCAAAGTTCTAGATTACTCACTTATCACATCTCTAGCATAGAAAGTGTTTTGAACATTCCTGCTGCCCAGTTAATGTCGTATGTTGTTGCCATCACCATGATCGGAGAAACGAGAAACGCAATCAGAGCAAGAGCCAAGTATCGTGCCACTGCCATATAAAATAGTTGGGCTAGCAAATAATTCTTAATGTTTCTGTTTATGGCTAATTAAGCAATAACAAGCATGCGTGTGTGTGTGTGTGTGTGTGTGTGTGTGTGAGGGGGGGGGGAGGGGTCTGAGTGGTGCTTTGGTCTGGTCGTTGTGATTGAATATTTGAATATGCCCTCAGGGATTTGTTCTTGTGATAATGATCCAGGACAAAGGTTACAAATTCGTATGAGATTATGTCATATAGATACGCTTTATTCAAGTCTCCTGGTTTCCTCCGCGTCCGGCCGGGCCGGATCAATGACAGTACAGACGGCTCATTTCGGGCATCCGGAGCAGCTGGTTTTGGAGGAATCTTTCAAAACGGTGATGGTTTGGCTCCAACAGCTAGTGCTATCGTTTCTAGCTCTTGGTTTTTTTGAAAGTACACAATGAATGCTTGTTCTGCTTTACTTGCTAGCTCCAGTGTTTCGTTGCAGCTCCAATTTTTAGTGCCGTTAACTGACTTAATTCAGATTCCATTATGGGTGTTTCTTCTCAGTTGTTTTAGCTTGGCCACCAGCCCACCGTCATCAGAAAGAATGAAATACTGCTTCATTCGGAGTTAGTATGATCTCTAATCTCCTGTCTCAGGCCTCTAATGCAAGCTCTAAAGACTTTGCCAAAAATTCTTTAATAATCCGAATTTGCCCACGTCATGTTAATATCTCAATGCATCAATAGTAGACCAGTTCGATATAAAAATAGATTGACTCTATGCATTAATACAAACTAATTCAAATTATCAAAATTAAGAGTATGGGCAGCCTGAAAAGGCAAAGCATGAGACCGACTAGAAATCTCCTAAGTAGTCCAAGATAGGCATTAGCATTAGCGACAAAATTGGCTTTCCTCCAAACATTTTTTAATCGGATTGAGTGAAATGACATAGAGATCATTTTGAAGTCTCCAACTATTATTTTGATCTTCCAAGGGCAAGAAATCTTTCTGGTGACATGCTGTCAATGAGAATTTTTGAATCTCCTTGAACCTGAATATGAGTATGACTATGGATAAAAGCTGTTGTAAGGCCTACTCTTAAAGCCAACACCTCCCCAATGAGAACATCAGTATAACCTATATCTTTGGTTATAGGAATCAGAGGATTTCTTTCTTCATTTATAATCACAAAACCTGCAACACCTTGATGATTATGCTTCATTGAGCCATCAGAATTAAGCTTCACAAAATTTGAATCTGGGAGTTTCCATCCCATAAGATGTTTGCTAGCATTTCTTCTTCTGTGAGGAGAGTAAGCTTGTTAATATTGGAGAGCCATAGTTGATAATGCATAAACAACTTGAGTAGGAGTTTTATTAATTTGTATAAAGACAGCATGATTTCTGGCATACCAAATTTGATATCTAGTTCAGAAGGGACATTTCTTAACTTTTGAAAAATTTAACCAAAATGAGTATTCTCTTTACTAATATAGAAGATTAACCAAATGACCATGAGGCCCATGAAAGTGGAAAAGGCTTATTGCAACAACTCTTGCAAATCCACTCACTTCCTCTTCCCTACTTCATCAATTTGTTTGTTGCCTAGCTGTTGCATTCTGTTCCTTTGCAATTTTCTTGTAGTCATTTTCTTGTACAACATGTTACAAAAATGGGCATAAGTTATGCCTCTCGAATTCTTATTCATCCTATCTTTACATGCCAAAACAGGACATTCTCTAGATATACAAAGAGATGCTCCCTTAAACCCAAAAGTACATATCCACTAGCTCATACTCCATTCATTTTTGGCTAAAGTGCCACTATTACATACTGCCTCAAGCTACAACCAACATGGATAATTCCTTGTTTTATTTTTGCACATTTTCCATTCCTACTTCTTCTGTTCTCCACAGTAACATTCAGATCTCAGAGTCAATAAACCCAAAATAGTACCAATGGCAATGGGAACCATAATTGAGTATGAAGGCTGAGAGCCATCACCCATTTAGTTCTTGGGATGTAACTGAAGCTCCAGACCTCTAGCACATAGGTAAATATCCTTAATCACTACAGCTACAAACCACGTCACTTATCTCAATAAGAGATCAACCGAAAGCTCATCCACCAAGAACTCAAGCACGGCAGTCTCGATTTGTAAAGCCAACTCCTCTTTCTCATCCTCAAACTTGTTAATCCACTTCCCTCCTTTATGCATATCTCTAACAAAGGCTTCTTTCTTGTGCTCAAGTCCCCACTCAAAGGGTCCAGTATTTTCCTCACTAATCCAAGCTTTTGCTTTGCGAACGATCTCCCAATTAAACCCATCATCTGTTTGATAATTTCTTTGTGCACCCAATTCTTCCCTGAAGAAATCCAACAATAGTTTATCTTCCATTTCGTCCTCACAGCTCTCTGGTTTTAAGCTAGTTGCTCTGACAAAATTCAACAGTTCCAATGCCCTCTCTTCAATTCCATGCTCTTCTTCTTCTTCTTCTTCGAAGTTGATACCTTCTTCCGGTGACAACCATGAGTCGAAATCAGCGTCTAGGTTGGCAAGACTCTGAAAGTGCTTGATCCTTTGCATAAGCATTTCTTTCGTTCCTGTCAAAAATTGATGAAATATTATGAGGAACCTGTGGTCATTCTCCAATACAAAAAACACTTGAATAATAATGGATGCAAAAGAAAAGAGGGTCAGAACACTAGGGCAGATTCATCATTGCAGATCTAGTATTCAAGTCAGTACATGTTATAGTCTTTTCAAATTCATGATATCAATCTGTTTTTCTCTTTTTGTTGCTTGGGGGTGAAGCCTTTTATGTTTAGCCAATTCCAGTGCTTAATGAACAAAGATTCATGTATATATGTTAATGATATGGTACAATACTAAATTGAAAGATATGATGGAGAGAATAGGGCACTTACTCTCCACATTGGCAAGGCTTTGGTCAAAAGTAGTCGAAAATGCCTCTTCATCGTCTTCCCCAAAGTGAAAATCGAGCACAGAAACTGGGCTGTGTTGTTCATCTTCATCACAAAATAGCACCTCAACCTGATGATGTTTAAGTACCAATGATCAGTTCACCCCTTAAGAACAAAACTGAACAATATTCATAGAAATGGTTCCTCTGGCTCTGGAACACATATTTTGCATTACTCGAAGAACTACAGTTATGCCTAACAAGTAGAAATGAGAATTTATCTCACCTAATATGCATCAAACTAGGGTTTGTAAAATTAAGATGAACACCGCTATAGAATTGGTAACATTATTGATCACGTGGGCGTGTAAACGATTGCTATGTCGTAATTTAAGTTAAGATCCGACAAGTAACTCGTCGGTGGATGATCTACTATATATAGGACAAGGGGACCAGAAAGTACCACATAAAGTACAAAGGTCAGGATAAGTCAACCAAATTAAATTAATTAATACCATCTGAGGACCCTGAACAGCAGACACATGATATAAATATAGATGCGGTGCACTAAATAATTGCTCTACCTTGGGGTCCAATTCACCGCATCTTGCTGTCCCTGCCGTAGCCTCCATGGAATTCCTGCCGACACATGGTGAATACTTTTTACCCATCTCATTTTTACCACCCAACGGAGACGGTAAAGACTCCGTGGTAAAATCACTGTCACACCAACTTGACCCATTGCTGCTATTACTACAAGTAGTAGTAGTGGTTGTGGACTCTGTTACGGTGGTGGCTGTGGTACAATGGTGAGGTGAAGAAGCGAAATCCCACGGCAGAGATTGAGGTAACCTCTCGTCGCGAAATGATGTCCACCGTAGGATATCTTTGACCTTCACACTGATTTGGACTTGAGTTTGAATACTCTGCTTCCTTGACCATGAGCTCTTTTTGGACAGCCGCCGTGAGAGGCTCCGGGGTAAAAGGGAGGGAGTTTTTACTGCGGTAAATTGGATGTTTTTTACCACATTCATGAAGGACTGGAATGCTGAGATTGTGGTAGATGCTGCTTTTGATCTGCTTCTGTGTAACTTGCTAGTAATGGTGGTATTGGGTTTGGGATTTGGGTTTCTTGCTTTGCAATCAAGTTGTGGTTTTCTTGGAAATGATTTGAACCCACTTGAAGAACATGAATTGGAATTTTCATTGAGGAAATCCTTGAGCATTGTTGGCCTGCGCTCTATTGGAAAAGGCTTTTTCTGATGCACATTCTTGTATGAGCATGAAGTACTGGAAGAACACATTTTTGAAGAAGGAAAGTATATATATGAGAATTTTGTAACCCAACAAGCAATTCTATGTGATTTGACAATTCAAAGTTCTTGAAGCCCAAAACAAAATGATTGTAGCCTTCAAGTTGGATGATCCCAATTCCCAAATGATGCTAATGATCACAGAAATGAAGAAATTGAAGAATTGGGTTATGAAAAGAGTGAAGTGGGAGAGTGAGAGTGAGAAGAGCTAGGGTTTATATATAAGAAGTGGAAGAAAAGGAGAGGAAGCTTCTGGTTTTCTGGGTTGAGATCTCCAGGTATTTGATCATATACAAAAATTGTAAGTGAAGAAATGAGAAGCTGGGTGGAGGATGCTATATATGCAGAGAATGATTTAAAAAATGGAGCAAGATGACAAACAAGTGCAAGAGCTTGGATGCTTCTATTTTGCTCTTATTTTAAGAGAGAAGGAGAACTAGGACTGAGAGAGATTTGGGGAGATCTCTTGGTCTATGGGACTTGGAAGCATGTTTTTGAGGGGAAGGAGGTTGACCTTTTAATGATCATCATCAAGTTGGCCAAGACCAGAGTGTCCTTTAACTAGGGTTTGATTGTATGGTTCTTATAATGTGATTTAGATTGGTCCTATTGCCCGTTATTAATTCTGGGGGATGACTAATATCTGTACTTGAGACTTGAGAGAGTTTGATCACATATTCACACATGCAGAAGGGTTGGACTGTACTAATTACTCAGAGTGATTTTGTGGTTCCCCCTAGTGTCCTTAAACTGATCCTCTGCCAATAATAATTGCAATACTGAGATTGCATCAGTACTGAGTGAGATTCACAACTTATGGCGCACATGATTTTGTAATCAGAGGAAATTTGAAATGAAAACACATGAGGCTAGCCAGCCACAAGATAGCTAGATATCATCATATCATATAGAAAATTTGTATGTTGTTTTCAAATGATTTGATATGATATGTCGTTATACGTTAGATTTAAATCATTTATAGTTGAGTTTTTATTTAATCGTATTTTTAAAGTCGGGGTTTAGACAATATAATGTTTATTATGTATGTCTAACAATATTAACTATATGTGTGATTAGATCGATTGTGATGAGGTTGATCCTAACTGCTAATAAGAAGTTTTATCGTACTTTGATATCATTTCAAATAACAATCAAATCACAGTTAGTATCTGACTTGTAGTAAACGAGTCACTATGGTAAGAAATTTGATCATACATTCAAACTATTTCATCAAGGATTATATATATGAGAAATTCTAGAATGTGTTAACGTATGATATGCATACAATTGCCTTAAAGTGGTAAAACGGGTCCTTAAAATAGTAATATTAGTCCTCAAAGTGGTTGCATGAGTTCTTAAAGTAGTAAATATTCTTAGTTACCACATGAGTCCTCGAGTGGTAAAATGAGTCCTTAAAGTGGTCAAATGAGTTCTCAAAGTGGTAAAAATAGTTGATGTATGAGAAATATTAACATATATTTTATATATATAATCTTGCTCAGGTGCGGATATCCGCACCTAAGCAAAAACGTACGGATTTTGTGTTTTTCCCCACTTTTCGATCACACATTCACATCTTAACCGTTCAGTTTTTAGGTCCTAATGTATAGATCACCTCTGCAAAATTTCAGCCAATTTGGTGATCGTTAAGGCATTCAAAACTGCAATTTACACGAACGAACCAAATCTGTTGAACCGGAACCGTTCGTATATATTGTTGTAATTTGCAGTTTTGAATGCCTTAATGATCACCAAATTTGCTGAAATTTTGCAGAGGTGATTTATACATTAGGACCTAAAAACTGAACGGTTAAGATGTGAAAATGTGATCGAAAAGTGGATCAAAACTGGAAATCCGTACGGATCGAAAAACTGCGGACGTCCGCAGTGGAGAACCGCTGTATATATATATATATATTGTGTGGAAAATGTTTTGGGATTGTAAAGAGTTCAGTTTTAGATTGAAGTAAGCTTATTGGTCAAATTTGGTGGAAGAAAAAGAGAACAGAGAGGAGGAAGAGAAGGCTGAAGAGCAGAGATATTTTTTTTTTGACAAAGAAGTTGATTTCATTAGATCAACAGCCAATAGGCTAAAGTCTACCATAACTTACATAAGCAAAACTCGGCAAGAAAATCCGAACTAAACTATCTAAGCTAGAGCAGATCATTAAAATCTCTGGGACGCTCACATTTAAGCGAGCCTATACAAGAATAGAACAAACCTCGCCTCCTACGGAAAGGAAATCATTCAACTAGCCCTAACTTGCCAATCACGCAATTGTGGTACAAACTAGAAACTAGAAACGTCATAGAATACTCATAGAAGCTTGTCCTCGCTCACATAGGCTCATACCCAACAGAAATAAATTAGTAAATAACAAGCTCCTCCCCTTT
Organism: Rosa rugosa; assembly: GCF_958449725.1. Lineage (NCBI taxonomy): Eukaryota > Viridiplantae > Streptophyta > Magnoliopsida > Rosales > Rosaceae > Rosa > Rosa rugosa. Next base: position 34,245,351 of record NC_084825.1, read on the forward strand.
CGAGTTGGAGCTCATACCAGCAAATACCCTCTTCACTTTCTCCTTCTTGGAAGCTTGTTTCATATAGACCAAGGCCTTCTGCCCCATCAGCCCGAAGTTGAGCCCAGGCCCAGAGACCCAGGCCCAAACCCAAACCCAAGCCCACGAGGAAGACCTAGCAGGAGCCCAGCTCCTCTGCTGCCACTTCGCCGCCATCAATTCCGGCGCCCTTCCTGCCCATCTCATCAAACCGTCCACCGACGTCTGGATGAAAACAGCCGGCTGAAGATCGCCGTGAGTCGCCGCCTGAAAACCACCACCCTCCAAGAACAGCCTCAATCGACGTCTCAGAACGGCGACGCCCAGATAGAATTATCCATCTACATATCCCAGCCACCGGCCTTGACTACTGCCGCGCTCAGAGCCGACAACCACCTCCGTCGACGCTGTACGGCGCTCGAAGACCGGATCCAATCCAGCAAAAAACACGGTCAGCGAGGCCTCCAACCCAGAAACCTCGCGCCGCACCGCACGATCAACGCCGAGACCCCGCCCCGCGCCGTCGCATCTTTGCCCTCCACGATCGCCGCCTTGCCTGAGGACAGATTGCCTTGCCTGAGGGAAGATCGCCGCCGCCAAATCGAAACCTAGGTTTCGAAAACCCAAATCGCTCCGAGAAGCTCGGAGACGCCTCATTTTGTTTTAACAATTAGCTTTGTTCTAGTTTGAAATTTTTGCCCATGATTGAAGAGCAGAGATATGGTGGAAGAAGAAAGAGCTAAAAAGAAAAAATAAAAAAAGAGAGGAAATTTTTTTTTACTCTTATGAGGGTAGAAAAGACATTTTAATGTGGAAATGACTGCCACGTCAGCAAGATAACGGAGGCTTGATGGCAAAGACCAATTGGGTGAAATTAGAGAGTTTAGGGAGTTTCTAGGTGAAATTGAAAAGTGAGGAATTGAAACGTCGAGATCCTATAAGTATAGGGAGTAAACAGTATCTTGTCATATATATATATATACTAGTCTGCAATCACATACTCTGCATGTGTATGAAAAATTTTCGTTGTTAAAAAAAAAAAAAAAGTGAGAAGTTATTGCAGAAAAAATAGATTCAGTGGTAGTTATTGCAGAAAAAATAGATTTAGTGGTAGTTATTGCAGAGAGAAAATAGTTGGAGAGAAAAGTGGGGGTTGTGAAATCATTTTTTTTAATTTTCTTAATAAAAATCTATTTTATAATTGTCCTATTTATTCTTGTGATTTAATTTATGCTCAAAGTTTTTTAATCTTTCAGGGTTAAATTTGTCAAAATTTTCAATTTTGGTTAACAAAACCTCTTCTCTTAATAATATATTTTTCCACACATGCTCTGCATGTGCAAGTTATTAAATTTTTTTTTTTTTTTCAGAAAATAAAAAAGAAAAAAGTTGGTTATTGCAGAGAAAAGAAAATGGGAGAGAGAAAAGTGGGTTGTGGATATTTTTTTTCAAATTTTTTTAATAAAAATATATTTTGTAAATGTCTTAATTATCCTTGTGATTTAATTAATTTTCAAAGTTTATTAATCTTCTAGGGTTAATTCTGTCAAAATTTTAGATTTTAGCTAACAAAACCTCTTCTCTTAATAATAGTACTAGCCTTCCTCCACACATGCTCTGCATGTGCAAGTAATTTTTTTTTTTCAGAAAATAAAAAAGAAAACAGTTATTGCAGAGAGAAGTTAGTGGGAGAGAAAAGTGGGTTGTGAGATTTATTTTGTTTATTTTTAAAAATATAATTTGTAATTGTCGTAATAATCCTTGTGATTTAATTAATTCTCAAAGTATTTTAATCTCTTAAGGTCTTTTCTGTCAAAATTTTTGATTTTGGCTAACAAAACCTCTTCTCTTAATAATAGTATATATATATATATATATATATATAGGGTTTTTGTCCATTTACCCCATTTTTAGGGATTTTTTTCCCACTTACCCCATTAAGTTTTTTTAATTCTCTCTTACCCAATACACTCTAAGGGAGTCTTCCCTAATACCCCATTAAGATTTTTTTTTTTGTTTTTAATTTTTTTTTAATACCATTTTACCCCTCACCCCTTTGTTACTTAGAGAGAGAGAGAAAATGGAAGAGAGAGAAACCATAGGATACTTCGCCGGAGCCCGTCACCGGCCGCCGGAATCCGGTCACCGGCCGCCGGAATCCGGCTAACTTTCGCCGGAATCCGGCCAACTTTCGCCGGAATCCGGTCACCGGTCGCCGGATTCCGGTAATCGGCTGCCGCCCACCGGAATTTGCTGAAAATCTCACCGGAAAGTTTTTTTGCCCCCAATAGACATCTATTGCCCCCTAATAGAGGGGCAATAGACGTCTATTGGCCCCCAATAGAAGACTTTCAGCCATGTATTGCCCCCCAATAGACGACTATCAGCCATGTATTGCCCCCCAATAGACGACTATCAACCATGTATTGCCCCCCAGTAGACGTCTATTGCCCTCCAATAGACGACTATCAGCCATGTATTGCCCCCCAATAGACGTCTATTGCCCCCCAATAGATGACTATCAGCCATGTATTGCCCCCCAATAGGACTTTCAGTCGCCAGAATGGGAATCAATCTCAGCAAATAAAACTTTGTTTAAAGAAAAAAACGAAGAAATTATATCAATTTAAAAACGTCTATTGCCCCCTAATAGACGTCTATTAGGGGTCCAATAGACATTCAAAACTTGTTTTTCTGTCCTTCTGTCCCGTTACTTAAAAAAAAAAAAAAAAAAAAAAAAACTAGAAATTGATTTGGGCACCTAGAGACAAGCTCTGGGCACCCAATCTGAGTTCAACCGTGAACTACACCATCGACCCAATCGAAGTTCAACCGTGAACGACGACGCCACCAATCTTCTCACCATCACCTGCGAATTCCGACCGTCTCTAATCTCCGCATCCGTCTCCAATCTTGACGCGCCTGAACATAGAAACTCCCGGCAGCCGGTCGCGGAAATAACTTCATCGAGCTGGAAGCGACTTTTGCATCAAATCTCCGGCACGAGAAGCTACTACAGCTCTCAGACTCCCTCACATCGGGGCTGCATCTACTGTAGCTCTCGGACTCACTGCATCAGTTTCCAGTAGTAGATCAGAGGCAGAAGACGGCGGAGGTCCATCGATCGGAGACGGCGGCGGGGAGAGAGAGAGAGATGTCGCTGGATCGGAGTGGGATGAGAGCGCTCGCCGAGAGCATGAGAGAGAGAGAGAGAGAGAGAGAGAGAGAGAGAGAGAGAGAGAGAGAGAGAGAGAGAGAGAGAGAGAGAGAGAGAGAGAGATGTCGCCGGTGTGCAGAGAGAGAAAGAGACGTTCGGTCTGCAGAGAAAGGAGGGGAGAATGATGGTAGCACATGGTAGTTTTTTAATTAGGTCGAGGGTAATATCGTCATTTTATTTTAAATCGGGTTATTGGGAATAAAAAAACTCTTACTGGGTAAGTGAGATGATTTTTTCTTATTTTGGTGCTTTGGGTCAAGGACCCATATATATATATATGAATATTGAATTGTAGAAAGCAAGAGGCACTTTGTTAAGAAGTTTGATCATACTTTGAAATATCTTAAATATACTAAATGAATCACTTTGGTAAGAAATTTGATCATATCTTGAAATTATTTCAAACAAGAATTTATTCATGTTGTGTTAATCTGAATCATTTATGACATGAGTTTTTATTAAAATCAAGGTTTAGACAATTTAATTTAGTGTGCATATCTAACAATAGCAACATGTGTGACCTGGTTGAATATTTCCGTTTGATCATCGATCCCTTGAGATCATTTCAAACACTGGTATACAAAATTACAAATTAACAATATATGAATAATTATAAATTAATCACTTTGATACCTCAATTTCATATTCCGTTAAATATCTTGTCGAAGTTACAAATTAACAATGTATGTATGTATGTATGTATGTGTGTATATATATATATATATATATATATATATATATATATATATATATTTTGTTTGTATTACCCTACAAGATCTTTAAAAATATGAAACTTGTCCACTAGCTCACCGCCAGATCACACAGGCAATCACAGATTTCAAGACACGTACATTTGGCTGTGGAACCCAAGCATGGTAGGATCCGATGTTGCATCTGATTGCAAATAGTTGTGGGAAACTCGAAATTGCTAAACCATAGTCTATCTCTATATTAGATTGAACCGATCTGAGAGAAAAAAACGTTCTACGGTACATAAATATCGTCAATTTATCGGAGCAATCATATTTACCGAATTTAAACTAAAGTTCGAGATTTTTCTAAAGATAAGATTTAAAATGAATGAATAACATTATTCATTTTTATTTATTTATTGAAATGAGACTGGTGCGGCTGCCTTGAAGTCTTGATTAATGAAATTGCAGAATACAAGGGGAGGACGTAGAGCCTGAACCCCAAATTACAATAAGTAGAAAGAGAACATCCTGAAATAATATCAGGATTCTCCACAAAACCTATATATTCTAACAAACACCAATTAACATAGAGTTATTAGCAAATATAAAGTTGAAGTGTTCATGAGTTTCATAGTGAACTGTCATTGATTTGTGTTGGAGTTCATCAGCTTAACTCATGATTTTGTCCTGCTAGAAGTTGGTCAGATCGAACTAAACTCGTGAGTCATGACTTTGTATGTTCGTGTCATAATTTTATAATGCATCACCGTTTCCTAATGATGTTTTCATTGAAGCATCCAAAACCTTTAGTTCTTTTATTAGTTTATGTCGATCCTAAAAACTAATGCATTTCTCACCACCTATATCTAATAGTTTATATTAGCCATGCAATTGAGAGTAATGCCATTTCCTCATTGTCTCTCTTTTTATTTTGCTACATTCCATTATTATAGTATATTGTTGTTAACATTACTCGTGTAAGATGATGTTTAGGATAATATTAAAAATTGATTCATATATAGTAATAATCGATCTATAATATAAAAGTTGGCGATTCATTGGTACAAATATCACATTTCGAGATAGTACGTACTTCATACTTGTATACTAATTAAGTTGGAAATGATATTGATTATTAGGTTCATTACTAGTTACTAGCTAGTTGGTCAAGCTAGTCTAAAAATTTACTATAGTATTAGAGCATACTATTTTTCTTCTTCTTTTATTTATTTATTTATTTATTTATTTTTTTAAAGCTGGGAGACTGAACCCTCAACCTAGAGCATACTATTCAAGTATTCATAGAACCGATTAATTGCCAGATTACAAGACATGTTGTTATGTAAAAATCAAATTAATCTTTTATAATCATTATCTATTCACATTCCCTAAGATACATATATAATAACTTCCACTAAAATCGAGTAGTAATTTTTCTTATTAACAAAACTTGATCATTTAAAATATTTTTACTCTAAGCGCAAGTAAGTAGCTGTTCGTGTATCTACTTCTGCGATAGGTGAGTGGTTCTAACCCCAACTTGTTTCGGCACACTTTGGATTTTTGTGTTCACTATATTGTGATATGGGTATGAGGTTTGGTTGTCGGCTTCGGATGATGGTGGTGGTGGATGTTGGAGTGGTGGTTCGCATGACTGAGATGTTCATGTCGGCATGGGCTGGTTGGGCCTTAGTGGATCTCTCGGGCATGATTTCTTTTCAATGGGTAGGCTGTCCAGGTGGGTTGCGCCTCTATCTGAGTCGATATATGTAGGCGTTATTGGAAGCCATAGGTCCTGATTTGTCCTTTTAATACCCTAGTTCTATGATCCATACTTTTTGTTATTACTCCATTATGAGTTTATGATTGGTTTGAACTTTTAAAGGTGAAATTGGATACGCTGAGGCGCCAAAATTTCATTTGATGGGTTGACACGGTAACATTTAATTTTAGACATCAATTTGATTCGATTAAAAAAAAAAAAAAGGCATCAATATGGTGTTCAATAATTCTTATTTTCTTGACTTATATTGTCAAGAAATATAAATAATGTTCAACATTGCTCGCTTTTAGATTTTCCATCTACTTCTTTGCTAACATACATGTTTGCCTCAACTTTGACTACTAATTTTGATCAATGATAAGGCGTCGAGCTCTACTTGAGCAAATACTTGTTTCTACATTCTCTCATGCTCAAAGCTTTCATTGTTCTTGCATCCAGTAAGGCCACATCTTTTTAATGGACACAAAACCGGTATCCCATGCGTGCCACCCACAGCGGTAGACATCACTAAAACTAAGGCCATGTTTGTTTCCCAGAATCTGGGGATTGAGAAAGGAAAGTGTTTCATTCCCTGCGTTTGAGACAGCCAAGGAAGGGAAATTGGTTTCTAAAGGAAAGGAAAAAGTGGAGGAAATTAGTTCCTCCCCCCCTCAGGATTCACTTTCCCAATGGAAAGGAAAATGATTCATTTCCTTTCCACCAACCAAACAGGGCCTAAGAGGAGAAAGTTTCAAACGAAGCGGTCATGACACGTGACACATTTCCCTCACGTATCACATCACAAACAACAATATCCTCCACAAAATACCCCTTGTGTTTATACTAAAAACCAAAAGTACCCTCATGGCCTTTAAACTTGTACACAGGGCGTGCTCTAATTGGCTGATACTCCGTGCTTGATTGAAGACCTCCTCACAGAGAGTCAAAAACGGCATCAACGTCTCTTTAAAACCCAGAGCTTCAGAATTCCGACGATTTCAAAAAACAAAAAACCAAAAAATCCAAACGGCACAAAAATCCGAACGTTATTCTTCTTCTTCTTCTTCATCTCAATTGCCACCATGAATGCCTAACCCACCTTGGCGGCTCCACATTTTTCAAATTCCAAAAAAGTGATGGGGGTGGGTGGTAAATTCTGGGACTTGCTTAAACCCTATGCTCGGCACGAGGGTTTTGATTTCTTGAGGAACAAGCGCGTGGCTGTCGACCTCTCCCTTTGGATTGTGCAGCATGAAACCGCTATCAAGGCGCGTGCACGAAGCCCCCACCTGAGGCTCACATTCTTCCGCACCATCAATCTCTTCGCCAAGGTTCGATTTTTGGACTTGGGGGTTTGCGGTTTCTGATTGGTTTTTCAAGGAAAGTTGAGAAATTTGTAGAGAAAAAGAGTTGGGTTTTGTTTGTAAGTTTACACATTTGGGTTTGTGGATATTGGGTTTTGATTTTTGGGGTATAATGTTTTATGTAGAGAGGTGTAAAGGGTATGTTTGATTGAAAGGAAATAGGAAGTGTATGAATTTTGGTTGGGTTTTCTTGTTTTAATGGTTTATGGAATCTGGAGGGGAAACTTCAACTGAAACTTAATTGTGGTCTTAGTAGCAATTAGTGTAAACTCTAGTTCTTTCCCCTTAATAGAAGTGAGAAATGTATGTTTGATATATAGTTGAGCAATCTCAGGAGTATAAATTTTACGTAGACTTTGGTGAATTTTTGTCTCAAGTTCAGTGTTTTGTTTTGAATAATGCTGTTTTCTTGCTTAGTTTAGATAAGTACAAGAGTGATAGTTGTTCAGTGTTTGTGCAGTTTGGAGCATTTCCAGTCTTTGTGGTTGATGGAAGCCCATCACATCTAAAGTCACAGGCGAGGACTGCAAGATTCTTTCGGTCTTCTGGTATTGATTCATCTAGTTTGCCTGTGGCTGAAGATGGCATTTCAGCTGAGAGGAACAGCAGATTTTCTAAGTATGTTCAAGAATGTGTGGTAAGTATTTGGTAAATGCAGTTTGAAGTTATCTTTGTTCAGTACTGCGTTAGAAGTTTTCTTTCATTTGCAATGTCAAGAATAACTTCCCATTTCCCCCGTAATTTTAGATGGAATTGTTTCTTTGTTCCGAGGTCACTCATATTGAAGATTTTAGTTATATTTTTCAAATTGTGATCTCTCATAGTGGTAATATAGAGTAGTCTTACAACTCTATGAATTGCAATGCGGAAGCAAGGAAAAACATTGCGATAAAATGTTTTGTGAGTTTTCTGTTGTCATATATGGGTAGAGAACAGCAACACTATTAATAGCTTTGGCTTTTTTCTGCATTCTTGTTGTGAGCTACCCCTGTATAAATGAGATTGTTTGTACCAAAATAATAGTTTTTATGTTTGCTCATGTTTTAGTAGCAGGCCAGATGTTGATGCTTGTCCATGCTTTCATTGCTTTGGTGCCAAATACTTCATCTGGCTGAGATTTGTTATCAGTTCAACTTGTTTAGGTTCCATATTATATCTGTGTGATATATAGATAGTTCTTTTGGTTTGTTGGTGATGCATTTGGAAGGCTTATCTGGTATTTACTAAAGGTGGTCATGTAGGAACTACTTGAACTACTTGGGATACCTGTTTTAAAGGCAAAAGGAGAGGCTGAAGCACTGTGCGGTCAATTAAATCTCGAAGGTGATGTAGATGCTTGCATCACATCTGATAGTGATGCCTTACTCTTTGGGGCTAAATGTGTGATAAAAAGCTTCCAATCCAATTCAAAGGTAAGTATTAACTTCTTCGTAGTTGATTTGTGCTTGAGCAACTGGTTTCTCCTTTTCATACTTTTGAACTCATTTATCTTGATAGTCTGTTGCCTAGCATCTTTATATGACACAATGAGAATTCTCGTTATGCAGGAACCATTTGAATGTTACTACATGTCAGATATTGAAGCTGGTCTAGGTTTGAAAAGGAAACATATGATTGCCATCTCTCTTTTGGTTGGAAATGACCATGATTTGAATGGAGTGCCAGGTATTGGACTAGATACAGCTCTTCGCTTTGTCCAGACTTTTAGTGAAGATGAGATACTGAATAGGTATATTCTACAGTCTCATATATGTTGAATTAGAACTCTGTTCTTATAAAAGTTATCATTACTGATAATACGTTTTCATGCACTTTTTTTTTATTAGATATTGATGATGAATTTGATGCAGATTACGTGATATAGGCAATGGCGATGCTTCACTGTTTCAAGGTGGTATCCAATATGTGGATGATATCGTACCGAGTTCAGCTGAGAGCTCGTTAAAGGCAAAACTTTCTCATTGTTCATTCTGTGGGCATCCTGGCAGCAAAAAAGCTCATTCCAAGTCTTCCTGTGAATATTGTATTACCAACATGGATGAGGGTTGCTTGAAAAAGCCAGAGGGGTTCAGATGCAGTTGCTCTTCCTGTGATATGGTAAATTTCTTTCCCTTCTGAATTACCACTAGTATATGATTTTGTATAACTATATGGCAATTCCAATGTTTGGGGCCATTATATGTTAAATTCCAATGTATGTTACAATTTCCAGCAATGTTCTCTGTATATCCTTAAGTACATGCATCTAATGGTAATGGCAGGATCGTAAAGAAAAGGAACAGAAGAAGCAAGAGAATTGGCGACAGAAAGTTCTCAACAAAATTGCACTGGAGCAAAATTTTCCCAATGAAGAGATAATTGAAATGTATTTGTGCAACAACCATGGTTACTTCAGTGGTATGTGCCTTTTGCAGAAAGGAGTTTCTTTCCTTCTTTCTTTATATTTAATTTTAATAATCTCCCTTTCTCTAAATTGATTTTTGATTACAATTTTTTGACCTTTGGAATTTTGGGAATTAGTAAAGCTTTGACTTCCTAAATCTTGCAATTTTAAACGGAAAGGTTTGCTTCATTTATTATTGCTGTTGTTTGTTGATTCCCCAAATGACTGTCTAAGGATTATTAGCATAAATTTTGGTAATTTATTTTTCTTCTGTCATTACACCATTATTGGTCGTTTGTTTAAAGTTGTCATGTTATTGATCAAAAGTCTTTTACTTTTGGGGTAGGGAGATGGGAAAGGGTTAGGCAAATCCAATTCAAAAGTCTCCCATTCCCAATGGCTGATCGGTTTTCGATTGCATTTGTATCTATGTGAATACATCTTGCCAATCGAGGTGTCTAATCATGTGCTCAATTTTCGCACAGCAAATGAGGGCCCTTGCATATCCTGGGAAAGTCCAAAAACTGAATTGCTGGTTGATTTCTTAGCTTTTCATGGGCTATGGGAACCATCTTATATTCGCCAGAGGATGCTTCCTATGTTGTCTACCATTTATTTGAGGGAAATGGCAGAAACTCCTGTAAACAATTTGTTGTATGGGCAATATGAGTTTGATTCCATTGACCGTTTGAAAATAAGAAATGGTCATCAATTTTATGTGGTCAAATGGAAAAAGGCTGCACCTACAATGAATTCTGTCACTTTCACAAATCCAGAAGAGGAGTCAGATATCCTACAAGACGATGTTATTGAAGTTGATGAATCCATTAGTGTATGGGATGAGTCTGATGTCCCTGAGATTCGTAACAGTGATGGGTGCTACTTTTTGCTAACAGATGAAAATATGGACCTTGTCCAGGCTGCGTTTCCAGAGGAAGTTGACAGATTTTTGCAAGAGAAGGTGCAAGTTCTTTCCCTTCTATTTCAATATGTGCTTCATTGGCTTCCTTTTCCATTTTCTCTCTCTTATCAAGGTTTTGTCTCACATATGGTAATTGTGTCTTCTATTTATTAATGATGTTTAAAACTAATCTTCTGTAGGTAATCGTTGGACATGAAATCACTAGGGTTTAGTCTTTTGTGAGATTTATTAGTTCCATAATATATGTCAAGTGGAGAATCTAGGAAGGCTAAGATGCACATAGAAGCAGAACAATGTGAAAATTATAATGCTCTTTTGGGCGTTAATTTTTGAATGAATCTCTGTGACCTTGCAGGAGCTGAAAGAACTGAAAAGAAGAAAAGCCAGTGTAATGCCTGAAACACCGCCAAAACCAAAAGGTGTGCAGCTAAATATCACGGAATTCTACCGTTCTACCAAAGCAAAGAAACTGGAGACAGAAGCTGGAGAAGATCTAACCCAGATCAGTGTTAATCAGAATGCTGAAACTAGTAAAGAAAAGAGAAAACCATCTAGTTCAAATCTTCCCAAGTCTGTAAGACGCCGTCTTTTGTTTGACTGAGGCATTTCAGATTTTGGTCCCTTTCTGCCGATTTTTAGGGAAAGTAGCTAATGATGTAAAGTTAGTGTCTCCTTCTACCCCTTAAACGACAAGGTTAGCTATGTGTATTTTTTGTAATTAAATATTAGGTCTACATTAGTGTGGGGTTTTTCATCTATTTGAGTGAGCAAAACACAATTTATGGTGTTCCTTTTGAATTTTGTAAAGCTATCTCTTTGATTTTGTGTTGCCATCTAGGACTCTGATCTGAAGTACAAGTTCCAACTGACATCTGATGCATACCATTTCTATTAAATGCCAATTGCCTGCTTTGAAAATTGCTAATGCAAGTGCACTGTGCGTCACAATGTAATAGATTAGACGATTAGTTGGTGTTATGCATCGATTCGAGTTGATATGTTATTTCTACATCCCCAAATTGTTGTACTTTTTGATAATGTAATTTTGTACTTTGATTTCTCAGTAAGTATATTTTCTGCAAGTGTAATCTCTGCAATACGCGCAACATAAATAACTCGACATTGACCAATATATGAAGAAGCAACTTTGGTAATTTCGCAACACCTATGACCTATGAATACCGAATGCTGAAGGATTTTGTAACCCATTATGAAATACCATACTGGGTAATTTTGCAACTACAAATAACATTGCATGTTTGTTCAGTAGTGCCAAAGTTGCCCAAGTGCTTCAGAGTTCTCATTGATGTTGGGACATGTTACACGTTGTATCCTATTTGACTACAATTTGAACCAGATTGCACTACATATTTAATTCGTTAAGAAAGATAATTGCGACTTGTGTCTCAATATAACCAACCACTTTGCAGATAAGGACATATATAGCCAGGGGTTTAGCGAGTAATTTATCGTGACATGCATCAAATTAGATCAATAGTCATATGAACTATTTATTAATCTTAACAGGTTCAAATCAGAACATTTTCTGGGCAAAGGACATTGCAGACCATTTTTTGGGGCACGGAGATATTATACAAAGGCCATTCCCTTCTCTATATAAAGTGTACCATTCACTACACCTCCTCATATCCATTAACTTTCAAATCCTAGCCTACAATGGAGTTCACCAACCAAAGCAAATGCATCTGTTTGGTTTTGGTCCTCATGTTGGGGCCTTGGTCTTCAGAAGCCACTTCTCGCAGTCTCCAAGATGCATTAGCTTATGGGAGGTACGAGCAATGGATGGCTCGTTATGGACGTGTATATAATGATGTCATTGAGAAGGAGAAGCGCTTCAAGATATTCAAGGAGAATGAGGCATTTATAGAATCTTCCAATAATGAAGGAAATAAGCTTTACAAATTGGGTTTGAATCAATATGCAGACCTTACAAATGATGAATTCATAGCCTCGAGAAATCGATTCAAGGGGCATGAATGTTCCACAAAGACCACTACTTTCAAATATGAAAATGCTACTGTGCCGGCGACAATGGACTGGAGACAGAAGGGAGCTGTAACTCCTGTCAAGGACCAAGGCCAATGTGGTATGTAACACACTTCTCTCTGTGCCTTTAATTTTCTTGGTCATAAGACTATTTTCCATTTTGAAACAAAATATATCTCTACTCTAATTGCTACAACTCTGCAATTAAATAAATATGTACAGGATGTTGTTGGGCATTCTCAGCAGTTGCAGCCATGGAAGGAATTACTCAGCTTACAACTGGTAAACTAATCTCTTTGTCTGAGCAAGAGCTGGTTGACTGTGATGTCAATGGTGAAGACCAAGGTTGTGAGGGTGGCTTGATGGACAGTGCATTTGAGTTCATCAATCAAAATCATGGACTTAGCACTGAGGCTAACTATCCCTACACGGGGGAAGATGGCACATGCAATGCTAAGAAGGAAGCAAGCCATGCAGCCTCAATTACTGGCCATGAAGATGTGCCTCCCAACGACGAAAGCGCCCTTCTCAAGGCCGTTGCTAATCAACCTATTTCTGTTGCCATTGATGCTAGCGGATCTGACTTCCAGTTCTATACGAGTGGTGTTTTCACAGGACCATGTGGAACAAGCCTAGACCATGGTGTTACTGCTGTTGGTTATGGTGTCAGTGATAATGGGACTAAGTATTGGTTGGTGAAGAACTCATGGGGTGCACAATGGGGTGAAGAAGGTTACATAAGAATGCAAAGAGATGTGCCTGCACCGGAAGGTCTTTGTGGCATTGCCATGGAACCCTCATACCCAACTGCATAAACTACCATTGAAGTAGAAACAAAGCCTATATCCTTATGATATGTACATGAACTTGTATGTGAACTAAGAAACTAGATAAGTAAGAAAACTAGCAAGTTTTATCATTAAATCAATTGAAAAAATATATTTGCTTGGTCTTGAACAATATGGTCTCTAATAATATATCCCCTTTATCATTGACTAGCTAAAGTAAATGTGTAGCAGAAAGTTCACCAATAGCTCAAGGCTGCTCAACGTTCGCTAATATCCTTACTAATGTAAATTTCATGACTGATACTTGGTACATTGTGATCTGATGCTTGGTTTTTGCATTTCTTTCGGCTTCTTTTTGGTCTTCTAGTCATAGCTCAATATTATTTTTTATATTTAAGCAAAACATGAATTCCAGGCATTTTTTTGACAGCAAGGGATTGTTAATTAAGAGTTATCTTTAGTAGCAAGTAAGCAGAATGAGATGGTTCCATGTCCAGGCTCTTTATGCATTTCCCCTGCAACAGAATGGCATAGTATAGGCCTTTGATACCTTTTTTGTGTGCTGAAGTTACACTACGATGAACTATATATTGGACTTGGTGAAAGCTCATATCGTAATTTCTCAACTTCCTAGCATATTACAAGGATCTTAAGATTTGAGATGCAAGAATGTAACACGGATTGTGGACTTTATACACACGGAAATATATTCTTAAGAGGTTTTCATGCTGCTTTATGATATAGTTCCTTTGTTGTTAGTAGTTATTTCCATTTTACTTTGTAGGAAGAAGATGAAGGCTAAGAGGGATGCACTTTAGAGAGGCTGATCCCAGAGGTACTGAGTACACTCTTCGTGGTACTAGTGAATAAGCTTAATTTCTCCAGTATGCTCTTTTGCAGTAAGCATTTGCTTTTGCACCTTAAATTTCAGGGTTGTAAGAGCAAGACATAGTTTTCTTGCTAGAGATACTTATGAACAAACTTTAGTAACTGAATGTTAGGTCTACATTAGGTAACAAAATATTTAACTGGAGCATGACAAATTGGGAGTGGAAAGCACCAATGCAAAAATGTGGAACAAATAAGTTAGCAAATCCATTGCAGAAATAGCAAGTTCCATTCTGTATGTGAGTACAGTAAGTATAGGTCAAACAAATTCGTGAAAGGAATGACCGAAGGTATTAAAAACAAATATATCTAAAAGAGTTTACAAAATTCTCAACATGGTAACTCAATTAGTAACCTTGACCTTCATATCGTATAATTGGCAGTCGTTCGTGGGATAATTGTCATTCTAAATATGTTCCCGAATTTCATTTAGGCCTAAATTCACCTTTTAAATTGGTCCTCTCACTTCTTCTCAAAAAACGTAACTTTTGCATAGAGTGATTGGCCTAATCGTTTGATAGACATTTCAACTTTTACTGTCATCACACAACAATTGTAAGCATGGATCAGTGCAGAACATGATACTCTCATTCTTCTGGTACTACAGAATATGATCTTTATCTTTGATTTATTATTATTATTATTATTATTATTTTGATAGGAAAATGATCACTGCAGCAATGTGCAATGAGATGGCCATCTCAGTTGAATATATGAAGACTAGTCCAAAACCAGCTAAAGGTTTCAGTGTTTTGGTTGTTGATGGTGATTCTGAATGTCTAGAAATGCTGTCAAGACTACTAGGGAGCTTAGGATATAAAGGTAACTAGCAGAGACAGACAACTTGATAGGAGCAACATTTCTCTCTCTTTTTGTTCATTATGCTTGTTCATGATGGAGTTTCAAGTGCCTATAGGGGTACTGTTTTTTTTCTTTCATTTGGCCATTCTGTGTTTCTTTTTAACCGTTTACAAAATTGAAAAATATGCCTATGAAATTATTCTAATAATTTTACTTTACTCTTACTAGCAGTTTTGACAGCTAAAGGAGCCTCTGAGGCATTAGATATCACTCAGAAGAAGGAAGCTGATCTTGATGTTGTTCTGACAGAGGCACACTTGCCTCACATGAACAAATATGAGCTCCTAGAGAAAATGACCGCAGTCTCCAATTTACCTGTTGTTAGTAAGTTCTAACTCTCAAAGACCACTATTATTATTGTTTCGGCTTTTCATACCATGTCAAATTAGAGCATCCATTGCAAGACCAATTGATAATCATGGTATTTGTATTCAACACTTTGTTTCCTCCTTGGTACTATATTCTGAACAATTACTTTGCATTGCAGTCATGTCTGATGATGATGATATGAATGCCAAGATTGGTTGTCTGTTTAAAGGGGCTGTTTATTATATTGTTAAGCCAGTCACAATGGATAATCTCAAGAACCTATGGCAATTTGCATTCAAAAACAACAGAAATGTGGTCATAGACATTACTAAAGAGGAAAGCAATACTCATGTTGAATCACAAGCAAAGATACTGAATTCCGAAAGAGAAAGGTCAGAAGGAATGGACAATTTATATTACGAGGAGAAAGATAGCAATTGTTCAACAGCCTTTACGAAGCGAAGGGTAATATGGACTGATGAGCTGCATCATAGATTCTTGCAAGCTGTCAACCTAATAGGCATTGATGGTAAGAGTATCATGAATTAGTTTGGTCATAAAATATTGAACACTGTCAACTAATTTCTTTCTTGGTTTTTAGGTGCTCGTCCAAAGAAAATAATTCAGCTTATGAATGTTCCTGGACTGACGAGAAGAAATGTTTCAAGCCATTTGCAGGTTTGTTCCATGTGATAAATAATTAAATAGATAGAGTATAAGCACTTTAGAAAATTGTTGTTCTCTTTTGATTAGGCATCATATCACTACAGAATATTAGAAACCCTCTAATGTAATACTTGAACTTGAATCCCTGCCAAATGAAAGTCAATGTTGTTTTTGCAGAAATATCGCCACTCCTTGAGGCAGGAACAATTAGCAATTGAAAAGAGAAGGATCAGAGCTTCCAAATCAGCAAGTTTTCAACCAAGAAAATCTGCATCAACATTTAATTTTCAAGCAGAATTTCCCCAACTCCCAAATCTGTACTTCACATCCACACCATATCAACCAGAACTCAGAAGCCATTTTCTGGAGGACCTCAATAGTCAAATGCCCACTAGACCTGCCTTTGGTTCTGAAGATATTCCTATTCATGTGGACTCAAGTAGTAATGAGACATCAAATAAAAAATATGGGCAACCAACTCAAAGCAATCAGCTTGATTATCGTTATTTTAATGCTGAGAAAATTGGACCAGGTCAGAGCAGCAGCAACATGGATTTGGCAGCTGGCTTTGGACATGTTGAAAATTTTTTCAGGCAAGATATTTTTCAGGACCAGAACAAGAACTTCTCTGATGTTGGTGATTTTGGTCATCAAAATGCAACAGATTGCCCAATACTTCATAATTTTATACAACAAAAAGAGCAACAGCAGCCTTCACCACCACCACCACCACCTCCAAAACCACAAGACCAAGAAGAATATAACAGTTTTGGGGAATTTGATCCACACATTCTGCTGTCACCCCTACTAGCATCACAGGAGCAAGAAGAATATAACATTTTTGGGGAATTTGATCCACACAGTCTGCTGTCACCCCTACCAGGATCACAGGAGCAAGAAGAACATGATATCTTTGGGTTTGAAAGAGAAGAAAGTGATGACTTATTTAACTTTGCAGAAGAGGACACCATTCAAGTGTTTGATGATGCGGATTCCGATGATTTCTTTTAAGGGGAGATTTATGCATCTTGATTACATATGTTAATGCCTACTATAATGTAGGCTATATTGAGAATTTTCTCCATTTATATTGAGTTAATATATACACAGATGTAAGCTTCTCTGGGTGATAAACTTGATAGCATTATGAAATAAGAGAGACTAATTCTTGTATCGTATAATAGATTTGCATAGAAGTTGAGGCAAATACCAAATACAGAACCTTTGAATTTGGGCATATTTTAGAAACTAAACTCATTTGTAAGCTGAAAACTTTTTTTAAAAAATTAAATAGAGGATTAGGCGATATTAACAGCACTACCTAGGAGCTATGAGCAATTTGGACACAGAAACTTTGAAAATAACCTTGCAGACAAAACATAAGCACCTCTAGTGTTCTTGCATGTTTTGGTCCAGATTGTCCTTATATGTGTTGAGAATTCTGGGGCTCCTTTGTGAATGTAGCTTTGATAGAGAGCTTGCAGCCAATGGGTCATCCTGATAAAACTGCAGAAGCAGTCGATCTTCATCATGCATGGATACTGCAACCAACTGTGTATAAGAAAGTTCAAATATTAATTCGATTTAATTAGGAAAATATATAGTAGCAAAATTCAAGAATCTTTGAGTAGCCTTATGCCCCTGTGGTTTCATTTTTTACCTTGAGTTTCTATCAATTAGAGATTCAAAGCATGAATCTTTTACCCCCAAATTCCTAATTTTTGATGGGCAACATTAGCCCGAAGCCCCAATTTTACAAGGCTTTCCTATTCCTGATCAGATAAGGAGTACTTTAAATCCCTATTTAGAACCACCCTTTTCTATTCTCGATTCACCGCTTAAGAAAAATTAGAGAATTAAGAACAACGATTCAAAAGGATTGAAGAAGATCCAAGATTAACACAACCAATAGAGAAACCAGTGACGACCATCAAGGAAAAAACACCAAGAGAAACATGAACCTGAAGATTGTCATCAAGAATGTCAAGAAGGCAGCCACCGTGGTCGACGGGTCGACGATCAAGAAGAACAATGTCGTGCCCTCATCAGTTCCGGAATCAAAACATAGTTTAGACTCGTCCGAAATCATGACCATGTCCAAGAAACAAGTAAACTTGATACTGCCGAAGTTACCACCTAAGAAACGATGGTTTGTGGTATATCGACGCATGTTAACAAAGACCAAGCCTGCAGCTACAAAGATCACTACGGACATTCCTTTTTCTAAAAGGAAATACGATTCTGAAGATCATTATAATCAGGATGATAAAGCTAGGGTTCCCAAATTTAAACGTTCGAAGAAGGGAGTACCTCCTAGTACTAATACTGGTCCTGAGTTGGCTGAAGATTACAAGCAAATCATTCTCGGCAGATTGAAGGGGAAGCAATTGACTTTGTTGATAGAGAAGAGTTTGAATGCTAGGGATGTAAAGTGTGACAAGAGCATATTGACCTTGCCATCATACGAAACCCTATCTAAGAATTTCTTGGAACCTAATGAGATGGAAAGCCTTGAGAGGCATACATCCCTAAAGCTTCCATTGATAGACCCGAAATGCTTGGAGTGGTGGAAGATGTCGAAAGAGAAATTTTATGTGCCGAAAACTAACTGGAATGAGATTGTGGAGCAGAATGGTATCGTTATAGGAGATAAGGTTCAAGTTTGGTCATTCCGGGCTAATAAGGATGGGACTGAGGATCAGCTTCACTTGGCTCTTGTTTTGGTTAAGAGAGGTGAAAATCAAATTGGTGATGGTAAAAAGAGTGGCCAAGAAAATGACAGTAATAGTGAAGGAAGTACTGTGACTCTGTGAGCAATCTGTGAGGATAGTGCAAATGCAACTATGCAAGACACACGGAGAATGAAAAAGCTGAAAGGTAAGCTTAATAATTTAATGATAGGATGATGGCAGCAGCACTAGGGAGTATTAATGCTGGGAGGAATATCACCGCTCAAAGAAGCTGCGGACAAAGATGCATTGATTTTTGTTAGAGATCGAACCAGGAAGATAAATACATTAGTTAAAAGTTATTATGAGTTGCACATTTTTTTCTGAAGCTCCTGAGCTACTTTTAGATCGAGATTTGATGTGCATGTAACAAGTTTGACTCAATGATATCTTGCCAGATGTTAAGGGGACTGTATCAATCGTTCTGTACTGATGTTAGATGAGGGCCGCTGTAGAATCCCAGGTATAACAGCAGCGGGAATATGTTCACCGCAGTAGATGGAAACAAAATAAATGACTCACTCCAAACACTAACTAACCAAGAGAGAAAATAAGAAGTCAGAGGAAGAACTTTTATTGATATCTCAATGACTTCTGCAGTTCTGCTTCAACAACAAAACAAACTCACCTATCTATAGGGAGTCTCAGACTTACACAGAATACTAAAAGACTACATGAAAGTCTTTCGAATGGAACATTTAAAAAACACGTACAACTACTAACTGCCTTGGAATATGAAAGGTTCACAAACTAGAAGACTCCAGACAACTCAAGATACTAAGTAAATAATAATGGGCTTGGTTTAATTTCCAACAGCCGCTATTATCTTCTGATTTGCATATAGGTATACCGTTCATGAATCATGAAACAAGTCCCTACTGTGTTTCTATGGACTGCATTCCAGTTACAATTTGGTTATCATAGATTCCATACCACATCCATCAATTTCCAGAACAAGGTTTCAGTATTTTAATTTAGAAAGTGTTCCATAAATTCTCCTATATATAAACAACTAACTACTGATTACTCTTATTTAATTGCATTTTCCCAGAGACAAGTGGAAACTATCTTGCTTCTCCTTATCTCCCCTATAAAGTATGCCCATTTTCTTCATATTCCTGAGCATGCTTGACAATACACCTTGGCTTTTGGATTCTCATTTATGCAACCAGAAAACAATAAGCACTCTACGAGGAAGAGAGGCAACATAGGGTGCACTAGTGCAAGCATTATACTCTTATGCAGTATTCCAGTGGACAAAGAGTAATCAGACAGTATTTACACAGTTGAAATTAAGTAGGCATTAGTAAATTGTGTGTGTGGATTTGATAGAGGCAGCACTTCCACTTGCTGACTTGCAAAAGTTTTAAGCACAGTTTTACCATCCAATTTCAGTGAGCAAGATTATGATTTAATATACAATATACTCTTCTTGTCTACCATTGGTATAATTGTACTTACGATTTCATTACAAAGTACAAACTTACAACCTGTAAAGAGCATGATATTATTAACTGTTCTGAAATCCCTGACAGAATTGATAAGAAGGCCAAGATGCTGTGAAATTTCTTGCAATTGATCAAGATGCATGAAACAAGTTACTAATATTATGAGATGTCGCGATGAAATGCAAGTGGAACAGTTGCTCTCTCAAACTGAAAGATATCAAGTCTTTCATCTTTGTGAATGCGTTGTATAGAGGCGATGAGTCCATTGCGTTATGAAAATGAAAAGGGGTATGGTACCAAAAATTGTCAATTTCCACCCTGCTTTTCTTATCTTTATAGTTTCCTACTTTCTTCTTCATTTTTGTTTTACCGACAGTCATTTAGTCCTCAAATTTGCCCTCATTATCCAAGATTCCAAATACTCGTCATGTGCCATTCACATCCATCTATCATGGTGGATAAACAAACACATGCATATGTGAAATTCAGCATGTCAAATCCCAAATCGCTATCTCTTGTGATCTTCTAGTGAAGTCTGGATTCTCTTTTACTGATTTTTTTTAAAGAAGGGCTGGTGCAGCTGCCCTCAAGCCTTGATTAATGAAACTCTTGAATACAAGGGGGGGACATTGAGCCTAAACCCCTGATTACAAGAAGCAACTAGAGTATGTCCCGAAATAATATCAGGAATCTCTACACAATACTTGTATTCTAACAAGCACCAACTAGCAAAGAGCGCTCTACTGGCTGCTCCATTTGCTTTGAAATAGCAGTGACATAACGGAAAGATAACTCGATATGTAACACGATTACAACGTAGCATAATTGCCAGCTTTAGCACAGCTTTCCTACTAAGTTGCCGCCATATGATAAATCCGACGACACTTAGTTTCATCCTGCCACTAGGCGGTAGCGACCATTTGACAAAGCAAATAACTCGTTGCCAACCTAGAGCAACTAAGGCACATTGAGTGCATTCACAGGCACAAGGCCCTATTAGTCTTACACAACAAGTGTAGACACTTATTTCACGCCAAAGACGTGACCAAAATAAATAACTGCAGTAAATAAAAACAGAAGTAACATAACTAGCCAAGACCGGGCCCAAAAAGAGGGCCCAAGCCCAAGCAACAACCCAGGATAAGGGAAGCCCGCAATCTGCCAGCCGGGTCTGGCCCAAATCCACTACAGCCATCGCCGCCGAACCTTGCAGAAGGCCCTATTAGTCTTACACAACAAGTGTAGACACTTATTTCACGCCAAAGACGTGACCAAAATAAATAACTGCAGTAAATAAAAACAGAAGTAACATAACTAGCCAAGACCGGGCCCAAAAAGAGGGCCCAAGCCCAAGCAACAACCCAGGATAAGGGAAGCCCGCAATCTGCCAGCCGGGTCTAGCCCAAATCCACTACAGCCATCGCCGCCGAACCTTGCAGAAGGCCGTCCCGCAGCTTTCGCCAAGCCGCCGTCAGCGATCTGTCACCCCAGATCAGAGCCAAAACCTGCAGAGAAACCATCTTCGTCACACCATGGAGAAGCCATGTGGAAACCCGCCCACCCAGATTGGGATCCGAAGATCCGAACCAAATCGGGCTGCTCCGATTAGCCCTCGGCCAAGTCGCGCTGAAACGCCTCACCGCCAGATCGCCTCCAAATCTGAGATTGTATGTGTCGAGTAGACCATCGAAGAGAGAACCAGAAGCTAGCAGCCGCAATTTCCCCTCCCTCACTGACATCCACCGTAATCTCACCAATCGGAACAAGAACGTTGATTGAGAGACCCGGCCTCACACCCAACTCACGCGGAGTCGGCAATGGCCCGTCCGACGACGGCGTAGGGGCACGCCGCCAGACAGGGGGGAAGACCTTGGTTCTTTCTCTCAGGCGCGTCGCGTTCAAAAAAGGTCGCTGAAAAAAAATCAGCTGCATTACGTACTGATTTTATTTCCTCAATCACTGCATTACGTACAGAAGCTTTCAAGTAAAGGCAAATCAGCTGGCGGAGAAGGACATCATATCGTTTTTAAATTAATAAATTTGTTGTAGTATACATGAATCATATTGTAGTATATATGAGTCATAGTATAAATGTCTATATCATGTATAAATAGGCACTTGAGTGTATAGATAAGGTACTTGAGTGTATAATATAGGTATAGAGACTTGTGTGACAAGCTTTATGCCAAAGGGCAACAAGCATGGCAATTATCATCATCACAGCTACCATGATTGAGCTGCAGCTGTAAATCAAGTTGATACCAAGCTTGAGATTATCTTTGAGCTTTCACACTTGTAATGTATTCCTACAAATACCCTCTTGTATGAGATGAATAAACACACATGAATCTCCATTCTCTCTGCAATATTACTCTCTCTACATTCCTGTTAATTTACGTTTTTCCTCAAACACGTTATCAGCACGAAATTGCTCTAGAATTAGAATCGAAATTGACAAGAGTAGAGGAAGTTCATAATCCAATCAAAGTCATTTTTCCAAACCTACAAAAAACCTCCAAACCCTAGCAAATATCAAAGCCCCTGATTCAAGAAGCTCAGAACCGGCCTCAGAATCTCAAGAACCGGCCGGAAACTACCTGAACCGGCCACCGGAAAATTTGGAGTGCTGCCGGACCGCTGCCGAGACCTGCCGAGCAGCTGCGCAGAAGCTGCCGAGAAGCCCTGCCGAGTCCTGCCGAGATCTGCCGAGAAGCTGCCGAGCGAGTCCTGCCGAGACCTGCCGAGAAGCTGCCGAGCGCATCTGCCGAGACCTGCCGAGCAGCTGCGCAGAAGCTGTCGACAGCACCTGCCGAGAGCTGCCGAAAGAATCTGCCGAGCTGCTGCCGAAGACCTGACGAGCCCCTGCCTAGCAGCTGCCGAGCTGCTGCCGAGCAGCTGTCGACACATCTGTCGACAGATCTGTCGGGCACTTTTCCGGCGACTTTCGGGACACTTTTCCGGCGACTTTCCGGACACTTTTCCGGCGACTTTCCGGACACTTTTCTGGTGACTTTTCGGACAATTTTCTCGATTTTTTCCAGCGACTTTTAAGTCACCTCCGACAACCTTTTCCGGACAAATTTCCCGGCGACACTATTTCAAGGTATTTCTTATTAAAAGTTCCTGTTTTTTGAGTTTGTATTACTTTTCTCTTCTTTTCAGGGACTTGTAATCAAAAAGGCGGAATTATAGAAATTCACGCTAAACGAACTAAGAGCGTTCGTAATCTATGAACTAAGAGTGTTCATAATATTCGGACTAAGAGCGTCCGCAAGCATCGATTTTTGAACTAAAAGCGGAATCGTGGGGATTCACGCTAAACGAACTAAGAGCGTTCGTAATCAATGAACTAAGAGTGTTCATAATATTCGGACTAAGAGCGTCCGCAAACATCATTGTTTTGGTCTAATCCAAATATTCTTGGAAATTGATTTCTTGGTAGCATAGCTCGGAAATCTTATTATTTTAGTTTTCGTGGAAGTTTAAACTCCGAAACTAATATATCTTCTCTTCTTATTTTTCAGAATGTCGAATGAACCTAGACTCGACTTTTCAATACTTGACTCAATAGGCTCGGAATACCATGGCTGGGTAACCGACGTTGAGAACCATCTCACTGCGAGAGGGATATTACCCATAATCCAGGCACCTAACGAGGGTCTTGTGTTCCAACGAACACCCACAAAGCACGCACAAGCTATTATCTTGATGCGACGCCATATGGATAAAGCACTCAGATTGGAATACATGTCAATCAAAGATGCAAGAGACCTATGGGCAGCGCTAGAAGAGCGCTTTGGTAATATCCAAGATTCCCTCCTCCCTGACTTGAAGGTTCAGTGGAACAATATACGATTCTCAGACTTCAAGTCTGTTGCTGAATACAATTCAGAAGCTCTTCGCCTAAAGGCCATGCTGAAGTTCTGTGAAAAACCTCTCACAGAAGAAGAGCTAATTGAGAAAACTCTCTCCACCTTCCCCGTCCAAGCAATTATACTATCAAAGCAGCATCGCACTGAATTTAATGCTGGACGACTTACAAGGTTCAATGAGCTCATCAATATTTTGTCAGTAGCTGAGAAGCACGACAACATCCTTGTAAAGAATTATAATCCAAGGCCCATTGAAACCAAGAGCGTTCGTGAGGCGAATTATAATGCACCCAAAAGAGGGCGCAAGGAGCGGTACCCTAATAACAGGGGACATGAAGGACATATGGGTCCATATAACCGCCCCAATAAAGAAGGAAACCGCAACTTTAGAGCGGACACACGTGGTGGCAATTCCACACGTAGGAGAGGTGGATATGGCAACACCATGGGCCGTCGAGGTAGCACCATGGGCCGTGGAGGTCGCACCATGAGACATGGTGGTAACAACAACCCTCCTAGGCAATATCCACAACGTGCACAACCTGCACCTCAAATGGAGGGATATAACCACAATGACATGTGTCATCGATGTGGATCAATTGAGCATTGGTTCAAGCAATGCCATGCAAGTACCCAACTAGCTGCAAGCTACAAGGAGTATAGGCAATTGAGAGAGCAAGAAACCAATCTTGCTGAAGATGAAGATATAAATCTTGCTGAAGGTAAAGATATCAATCTTGCTGAAGATGAAGATGGTGAAGATATCACTCTCACCACTGAGGACTTCAAAGCTGCAGATAAAGAGCACGAGGATGCCGCAGACTTTGATTAGAATAGTCCTTTCTATTTTCCAAGAATGGCAAATGTGCCTTAGTCAAATGACAATTGTATTAAAACTTTTTCTCATGTGGCGCATCCAATGTAGTATGATGTCTAGGAAAGTAATTGAGATCGGGGTACTTAAGCGAGCCTCGCTCCACCAACATCTCTCTACTTTCCTGGTCATATTCATTGGAGTTACCAAACGGATTGAGTAACTACAATTTGTCTAAAGTTTGATTTTATTATGGAATAGACTTTGGAAAACTTTGATGTAATCATTGACTATTTTCCTTATTAATAAAGTGTCGCATTATTATTCAATGTCATGGACATGTGTTAAATTCCGAACTTTATATAAAGAGCCAATAGTTTTCATGTGGAAACACATTGTGAGAATGGACAAGAATTCCTTTGCATTACCTCTAATAACTACGGACATAAACGAGTATTAGAGAAACTTATGTGTCACTCTAGTGGGTTGTATGCAACCACTATTCGAGCCATTGAATCAAACCATGTCATAAGAGATGACTTATGGGATTCTGACACATATAGGCTTTGGCAAGAACGTTTGAGATATCCAGGTTGTGATATGATGCTCCGTATATTAAAGACTTCACACGGACATCCATTCTTCACAACGAAAAGAAGTACGAACCAAAGATTGGTCCAAAGAGTTACTTCTAAAAGATATCATTCGTTTTGCAAAGCTTGCTATTTTAGCAAAAATAGGATTGAGACCATCCTATGCAAAGGACACTAAAGAAAATATGCCATTCTTGCAAAGAATTCAAGGTGATATTTGTGGACCTATTCAACCAACTTGCGGACGTTTAAATATCTCATGATGTTGGTTGACACGCAAACACACTAATCACGTGTTGTGCCATTGTCCATCTATAAAAGCTGCTTATGCTATACTCATAGCACATATAATATGACAACGGGCTCACTTCCCGGATCATCCTATTTAGTCATTTGGATTTTGACTATGCTAGTGAGTATACATTGAAGATTTTCGATGGTTATTGCAAAGGGAGTGATGTTGGACATCACATTCCCATATACACACCTAAATGGTCTCATGGAAATAACTACGATGGTAGTTCAGACATTGGCAATGCGCACCAATCTCTTTATATCCGCTTAGGGTGATGCAATATCGCATACAACTATGCTAATTCCTCTATGACCTACCGCCACTCAATGTATCCCTGCGTTACAGCTAGTGACTGGGTACAAATATTTTGTACTTACGCACATTCGAGTGAGTCATTTATGTGCCAATGTGAGCCATTTATGTGCCAATTGCGCCGCCACAGCGCCTATGGTAGGTCCTTAAAAACAAGTGAGCAACTTAGTTGGAATTGAGACTCCAACAATCGTCCACCACTTAATGCCCTTGAAAGGCGATCTCTTTCCCGTTTGATTTACGGATGTCACTTTGATGAGACAGTCTTCCCGTCGTTAGGGGGAGATAAGAACACGAATGTTCAGCAGGAACGACAGGAATTGTCGTGGTCTGTCCCCACTATGTCTCATCTCGATCCCTATTAAAGTGACGAGATCACACACATTTGCTGCAAAAATGCCTGCAAGGAAGGATGTCCCTACAAAAGGACGTAGCGCCACCCTACACAGAGGTAGGCAAGGCGCTAACGCCATAAAAAGTGGCACTCTGGCGTTACAGGCCATGGCCCCAGCTAGGATGCGTGGGAAGCCCGTGGATTCGAAGGATATTTTGGCATCCTTAGATCATCGACACTCAACATCCGTCTCATGAGTATCTTCTGGATTATGGTTATCGTTGGGGGACGCCTCAACGTCAGAACCTATTCCTGAGAATATAGAGCTTTATGAAAATTACACTAGTGTACATGAGACGTGGAATAGAAACTCCATCATAATTGATGATGTAGATGCGCATTTTGATGCGCATGAGTTTGTTGAGATTGATGATATCGAACCACGCTCCGTTGAAGCATGAATACCAACGTAGAGAAATTTAGCCTAAATGGAAAGATGCGATCCAGATTAAACGAAAAGGAAGGTCTTTGAGCCAGTGATGCCAACACCTCCTTACATAAAACCTATTGATTAATGGGTCTTCGTTAGAAAGCGTGTTGAGAAAACGAGATGGCAATCTCGCCTTATGGCGCAAGGCTTCTCACAAAACGCCCTGGAATTGACTACGATGAGACATATTCTCACGTAATGGATGACATTACATCCACTACCCTGTCAGTTTGGTAGTTTCCAAATAACTGAACATGCAGCTTATAAATGTGGTCACTACGTATCTCTATGGGGATCTAGATACGGAATATACATGAAAGTTCATAGTGAAACTTTATTTACCCAAATCAAGTGGCTCTAGACCACGGAGCGCGTTTGCAATAGAATTGAAACGCTCACTAAAGTGACTACTTGATTGGGAAGGGATATGCCCTTGCGTTTCCATAACAAGTTTCGGATTCTATCACGGTTTTCATGTTAAACATGATCTTCATTAGAAGCCCTTAAAGAGTTAAGGGAAATCGTTGAACACTTGAAATCCAAGTTTGAGATGAAGGATTTTTTGGGGAAACACGATTAAGCCTCGGTTTTTGAACTTGAGCACCGTGTTGATAGATGCTTAGGCATTTTGACAAGGTCAAGCCTTCAAGCACCCCATGATCATTCGTAGTCTTGATCCTGAAAAGGATCCTCTTCGTCTGAATGGATGATCGGACGAAGATGTGCTAGAGAGGCTGAAGTGCCTTACTCAAGTACAATAAAGCGCATTATTGTACTTAGCTCAATGCACAAGACTGGACATCTCACTTTGCCATAAACTTGTTAGCTAAAGGTATAGCTCTGCGCCAACGCAATGCCATTAGATTGGTATAAAAAGATATCTTTCGATAACTTGAGATGTACGATCGATATGGGCTTATTCTATCCCTACAAAGAAATGATGGAATCAGACCCATCACACACCAGAAACGCCGCCAAATGCTGGCCTGCGTTTTCTATTCCTACCCCAAAACGACAGAAGTGTTTTGGAAAGTTTTGCTGATATTTGGTATCTGTTGACCCATACAAAGGCCTTCCCAGACTGGTAAAGTGTTCACCATGGGTAAGACCGCGATACCTTGAAGGTCTACAGAATAGACCTTAGTCGCTATATCCTCGAACAATGCAGAGATTATTGCTCTTCACGAAGTAGTTCGTGAATGTATATGGACTGGATCCATAGTTACGCATGTTCGAACAGTTGTGGTTTGAAGTCTACCACAGATGAGCCTACAAGCATTTAAGATAATGCTGCTTGTTTTGAAACAAATGAAGCAAGGCTGCATCAAAAGCGACAACATCAAGCATAAAATCAGCAACAACAGACTCTCCTAAAAGATCAAACAGAGGGGGAGATGTCTACATATATTGTCTCGAAACGTGAAGAGTGTGTTGTGCTCTTTTTTCCCTTTCGACCGAGGTTATTTTTGTCCCATAGGGTTTTTATTACTCGACAAGGTTTTTAATGAGGCAACGAGAGAAACACCACGTTTGGGAGACACAAGGAGGAGTATCTAAATCAGGGGGAGTATCCAGAAACATACTCCACACTCAACGCGCGTTGTGCTCTTTTTCTCCTTCGACCAAGGTTGTTTTTTCCCACAAGGTTTTATTACTTGGCAAGGTTTTTAACGAGGCAATTTCGAAGCGCACGGCCTAGACAATGCTATTAAACATGAAATATCCAAGGGGGAGTGTTGTAGTATACATGAATCATATTGTAGTATATATGAGTCATAGTATAAATGTCTATATCATGTATAAATAGGCACTTGAGTGTATAGATAAGGTACTTGAGTGTATAATATAGGTATAGAGACTTGTGTGACAAGCTTTATGCCAAAGGGCAACAAGCATGGCAATTATCATCATCACAGCTACCATGATTGAGCTGCAGCTGTAAATCAAGTTGATACCAAGCTTGAGATTATCTTTGAGCTTTCACACTTGTAATGTATTCCTATAAATACCCTCTTGTATGAGATGAATAAACACACATGAATCTCCATTCTCTCTGCAATATTACTCTCTCTACATTCCTGTTAATTTACGTTTTTCCTCAAACAAAATTAATATTAACAGTGTTTTAATAATTATGATTGAGGGCGAGATCTGCCAATACATGTTGTTGATTTAATCAAGCATTATTATAGTATTAATCCATTGATCAAGTAGGGGCAAATCTGCATTTCAACAGATTCTCTCGATCAGGATCAAAATCAATTAATATTAACAATGTATGTTTTTGATTAAGCACGCATTGCATTCTGCATAGGCTCAAATCTTATAAATGGATCACCCCTCATACAACACTTATAGCTAGAGATCGAAGAAGATGTCAAATCTCCTGCAAATTCTGGAACTAAAACTGAATGAAACCTCAATCTTCTGGCAACTCTTTTCGCCCAACTATATACCACTTCTCGCCATTTCCTTTTCCTCCTATACAGATGGTCTTCTCCTCATACCAACTCATCATCAGTTTCAGTACCACCATCTCCACCAAAGCTTCCTGTGATCGGAAACCTCCACCGGCTAGGGTTACTCCCTCACCGCTCTCTTCAAACTCTAGCGCAACGCCATGGGCCTGATCTAATGCTACTCCATCTCGGAAGCAGGCCTGTGCTTGTTGTCTCAACAGCTGAGGCTGCCTCCGAGATCTTCAAAACCCATGACATTGCATTCTCGGACAGACCCAAGTTTGTCTTCTTTCAGAAGGTTCTCTACAATTACAAGGACATAATATCGGCACCTTATGGTGAGTATTGGAGGCAGATGAGAAGTGTCTGTGTCTTAAATCTTTTGAGCAACAAAAGGGTTCATTCTTTTCGCACCGTGAGACTAGAGGAAACGATACTCATGATGAGCAACAAAGAACAGTCTTGTAGGGAGACATCTTCCTCCTCCTCATCAACATCGTCGGTTTTAAATTTAAGCGATATATTTATGAAGCTTACTAATGTTGTCATTTGTAGAGTTGCTATGGGTAGGAAGTACAGTGATCTCGGGGAAGGTCGTGGGAGGTTGTTTATGGATCTTTTTGTATAGAGCTGACAGAGTTCTTCACAAGGGTCAATATTGGTGACTATATCCCATGGCTTGCTTGGTTCACCCGTATGAATGGTTTCGACGCAAAACTAGATGATCTGGCTAAACGGATGGATGCCTTCCTTGATATGGTTATTCAAGAGCATATGGATAAATCAAAAAATTTAAATGATGATGATAATGAGAACGAAAAGGATTTGGTGGATGTTTTGCTTTGGGTTCAAAAAGAAAATGCAGTTGATTTTCCTATTGATCGTGTTAGCATGCAATCTCTCTCATCAT
Source organism: Rosa rugosa (assembly GCF_958449725.1). Classification (NCBI taxonomy): domain Eukaryota; kingdom Viridiplantae; phylum Streptophyta; class Magnoliopsida; order Rosales; family Rosaceae; genus Rosa; species Rosa rugosa. The sequence goes on from NC_084825.1 coordinate 34,275,487, forward strand.
CCTGGTATTTGACTAATTAACATGCAATCTCTCTTATTTACTCTGTCTACTGTCTCTCTCTCTCTCTCACACACACACACATATATATATTTTCCAGGTGTCTAATTATATATAATTTCTCTTCTTCTTTGTTTTCAAAGTAAATGAATAATTAAAAGTCATCACTGGTTTCATCAAATGAAAAAGTAGTAATGAGTCGACTCGACACATGTAGCTATAAACATGTATATATGTTAGGATTAATTTAACTGAGCTACATGCATTTGTTTGTAGGATGTGTTTTCCGGTGGCACTGATGCCATATTTGCGGCCCTGGAGTGGACAATGTCTGAACTTCTAAGGAATCCAAGAGTGATGAAGAATTTGCAACATGAAGTTAGGAGGATAGTCGGAAATGAAAAGGACGTAACAGAGGATGATTTGGTTGGAATGCAGTCAATTAATGCACTACTTGAAGGCAGTGACCAAAGAGACCTTTCGATTACATCCTCCATTTCCATTGCTATTGCCCAAGATGTCTAACCAAGATGTGAGAATAAAAGGTTACGAGATCAAGGCTAATACACAAGTTATGGTTAATGCATGGGCGCTTGGAAGAGATCCTAAGTCATACACAAATACTGGGCGGTACGAGCCAGAAAGATTTTTGGACAATGCCATAGACTATAAAGGGAATAACTTCGAACTAATTCCATTTGGGGCTGGGAGATGGGGTTGCCCTGGAATTCAGTTTGCTATGGTTGTTAAAGAGCTTGCTTTGGCAAACATTTTGCATAAGTTCGATTGGGCTTTGCCTCATGGTACAACAGGGGAAGACTTAGACATGACTGAAACCACTGGAGCAACCGCACACAGAAAGTATCCTTTAAATTAAGGCAGTGGCAACTCTATTTCATCCTAAAAGAGATTCTTCTTTTTAGGCAAAATAGTGTCAAACTACCTATTTTTCCTCAAATAGTGAATTATCCTTCTCTCTTGTTCATGTAAGCTGTAACCAGCTATTTTCTCGTCTTGTGTCACTCCCCCCACCCTCACTATTTGTTAGATCGCTTGCATCCACAAAGGGCAAGTTTTATGTCATGGCCGGAAAAACGAAAATGCAAGTTTTATATCTCCCAATCAACTAGTATATCTTCATCATTTCCTCTCATTTCCATCAAGTTTTGCATACAACAGAAGGCAACAACAAATTTACAAAATCACAACACGTGCACCGGTTCAAACCAGCTGTTGCCTCTGAAAATTACCTCGGCCGAGATAGTCGAGAGATCAATGAACAAACATCCTTCTTAAATGAAATGCAGGGCATGTCAGCACACAGCCGAGAGGCCAAGTGTGTAATTGTAGATGTAGTAGATGTAGTGCGCGTGATTAGCGATTGAAAGCTTAGGAAGGAACAAACTCAGCTGAAGGTTCGATGCCTTGGAGACAAGGACCTTTAGGTTGTTCAATGGATGAAGCAAATAGTGATTGGTAACCGAACAAGTAAGTTATAACTACTCCTAGTGCAAAAGCATAATAGACCTAGCCATGTGAACACAAATCCAACACTGCCTAAATCCTTGCTAGAGCAACTCTAATCACCTAAAGACCTCAATTGGTGTACAACTAGAGAAGCTAAACTTAAATAGCAAAAGACTAGAATCCAAATGCGAGAAACAGAAAGCTTAGAGCTTCCCTTTGCCCTTATCTATAGGGCTACGTACGCTCTTGAACAACATCAGCAGTAGGGTAAGTGAGACGCAAAGGAGCCACACCCACCTTCTTTTGAACCTGGAAACCCTTGTCAACCACCCAAGTGCGAAGGTTGAAAGCAGATGGGTCAACAAGTTGGCGTGTCAGAGGTTTCACGAGGAGAAAAGCCTGGGAAGAACGACCAACCGGGCCAGCCCCAATCTTGCTAAGATCAGGAGCACCATCACCCTCTGCTAAAAGCAAGGGATGCAACAAAACTTGCGGTCACATCTTCACCTGAAGCCATAGGATCGAAGAGAAGCGAAGAAACTAGGGTGCTGTCTTGGAGGCTACAACTAGGGTTGAGAGAAAAAAGATCTCCTAGGGTTTGGAATAGGCGAATTGTTCGATGTGGGATATGTTTTGATTTCATTGTGTTTTGCATAAAGCAGTAATGAAAAAATGATGTTTTATAATACCAACCAATTTTAGTTGTCCTATAGTCCAAGTCCAGTTCATAGTGTTCGTGTCCGGTCCAATTGCATAGGTCAGTCTAAGTACAAGTCCAGTTCATAGTGTTCGTGTCCAGTCCAATTGCATAGGTCAGTCTAAGTACAAGTCCAAGTCCAGTCCTATTGCATAGGTCAATCCATCGGATAGGTGTTCTGTTACCCTGTAAGGTGCCCAAGGGTTTTCAAGATAGTTGGAGAGTCGCTTCCTTCTAGGAATAGGTCGCATACCATGAAGCTTAACTAATTAGTTCTATTCATAATTTTTTAGCAAATTGGAGAGTAAGAGTGCACATTAAATCAAATTAGAAGTTCAAAAGCACAACCTATTTTAGGTATAAAGTATATGAAGGTAAAATGGTTTTAGCTCTTAAAAAAAATTACCAACGTTTATATATATATAGGATATTTCTTAGGTGCGGACGTTCGTATCGAAATTTCGGTACGGATTTCCTGTTTTCGACCACTTTCCGGTCACATTTTTACATCTTAACCGTTCATTTTTTAGGTCCTAATGTATAGATCACCTCTGCAAAATTTCAGCCAATTTGGTGATCGTTAAGGCATACAAAACTGCAATTTACACGAACGGACCGAATCTGTCGAACCGGAACCGTTCGTATTTATAATGGTAAATTGCAGTTTTGGATGCCTTAACGATCACCAAATTGGCTGAATTTTTGCAGAGGTGATCTATACATTAGGACCTAAAAACTGAACGGTTAAGATGTGAAAATGTGGCCGGAAAGTGGGGGAAAACCGGAAATCCGTACCGTCCGCACCTGAGACGGACTGTATATATATATATATATATATATATATATATATATAAGGGAAGGTCTCTTTTCTCACAATGATCAAGTAATATTGTCTACTCCATTATAAATTATAAAACTATTTGATAGAACAGAATATTTGTTCTTTTAGCATCATCTTAGTAATCTCATGTTCAATCCTTGTTTGTATTTCATGAATATATGTTTGTTTGTGTAATGTTAATTTAGAATTCTGAACCTTCAACACCTTTTGGTTCAAGAGTCGAGAACACAATAACTTAATGTTAAATCATGATTTAACACCCCATGCAAACTTAATTCTTAGAGCAACTGCCAATTTCGATGTAAGCTAATTATATCTCTCCATTTAAAACTAGAATTTAGTTAACAGTTTCAAGAATTCTCTCTAATTTTTCTAGGGTTTTTCAACAGCTTGATGTTGTAACTTGTAACTCAGTTGAAGTTTTGAACCCCTATTTTTTTTATTTTTTTAAGGAAGCGTTATAAGAGCTAACTCAGAGCCCTTATCCGAATTTATTAAAAAACAAGAAAAACAAGATACATAGCAAGAGGGGCTAAACCAAACCTTGCCAAGAGAAAATACAAAAAAGTAAAGTACAGAAGATAACTAAGATCCTTTGAGAAGAAAATTTTGAACCCTTATGGAGCTCGAAGAGTATCTCGTCCGTTCACATCCAGATGGGAACATCCAAAAGATGAACATATAAAGATAAATTACTTTGACGAATCTATCTCTAGAGATTCTGTAGCTGGAGGTTTTGTTATCTGAAACCATGTTGGCAATCCTCTTGCTACAGCCTCCGCACCGCTGGTTGTACAACAGTCCCAATTGTCGAAGCCATTGCACTGCGAAATAGATTAATTCAAGTAAGGGATAGTGGTTTCAGCAGAGTTGAAGTGGAAGGTGACTTTAAACTTGTAATTGATGCAATTGATGGAGTGATTGGCCCCCCTTGGAAACTAATCAAGATTGTCCAAGACATCAGGATCATTGCCTCTAGTTTCCTATCAATCTCTTCTAAACATTTTTTAGAGAGGCAAATTTCGTTGCTGATGCTTTAGCTAACTTAGGTCACATTACTACTATACAATCTACTTGGAAAGATAGGGTGCCACCTCAGGCTTCTAGAGCCCTGATGTTTGATCTTATAAACTCTGGTTGCCCCAGAGGCTTTGCTGTATAATTTATTTTCCTTCATAAAAAAAATAAAAACTCAGTTGATGTTGATGTTGTAAACATTTGTGGATAATCATGTAAATAGATGTTGAGTAATAGGTGCCTATCCTTATAGATTAGTGATTGATAGGTTGTAATTGTAGGAGTGATTGAATTGTAATTGAGCATTACCTTTTTGTGTACACCATGTAGTCCTATATAAGGCTCCTCATGGTGAGATGAATAACATACATCCTATTCTCTACGTCTAAACTCTCTCTCAAATTCTTTTTTGTTTTACAACAGTTGAAATATTTTTTAATTACATCAACAACTCATATACAACAACTAATCTATTGTGAGTCAAACTCAAGATCTCCCACTTACGAAGGAGAGACTTATGTCACTAAACCAAATGGTACTGGACATCAGTGGTCTTATTTTAACTGTTGTACTTGGTTATGGATCGGGTTCCTGTTTCATTAGTTACACATGTCCAAGGTTCTTGTTTATGAGAATTTGCCAGCCATCGGCCAAGTTTTTGACATCCTTAGCTGGCTTTGATGTATCTAATGGAAGAATGCACTCTTTTTGGTATTGGATTGATTTAATAAAAAAATAAATAAATAAAAGCAACCACCGTTGACCTCTGCCAATTTTTTTATATATTTTTTTTATCAAATTAGCCAATTGCATTAGATAAACATCAATAGTCAGCTGCTTTTGGGCTTTTGGCAGTTTCCAACGTCGGCGCACCTTGGTTGCTAGGGCTAACTTTAAGTGGTGTTGGGCTTTGCTTTGGTTTTCTGATTTGGGCTTGGGACTTAATGGAATGGCTAGGGCTGCAACATGTGGTTCATGTGGGCCTATTCGGTTTTGGATCTGGATTTGGGATCCCGGTGGCTTTTTTATAAAAATTTGGGATCCAAGACGATTTTTGTCTAGGTACCTAACTTTTTATTGGGATCAGTACCCGCGAGAAACTGACGGGATTATTGGTCTGAGATTGTCAGCGAGTCTACTGATGGATTCTGTAGAAAATTTTTATTACCAGTTTCTTATTAGTTTACTCACCCCTGAGCTTCACTCAATAGGTGGAGTGGTATTGCATTTAGCGGTGTCTCTTTTTGACGGCCCCACAGGGGCGGGTCACTGTATAATATTGCTTCTTCCATATTGAATAAAAATGTCTGACCTCCTTCAATAACTTAAAAAAAAACATCAATAGTACATCAAAGAATCAACAAATGCTACTAGCAAAGATGCTAACTTCAACAATAACAACTATATATTAACCCCACATCAACGAAATCAACTTTAAACCCTAACCAATCTCACACAACCCAAAACTCTAAAAAAATACATAAACCTAAATTATGATTATCTCCATGAGCTAAAGCAACATTGCTATAGGGACCGCTGCATCTAACAAAGAAGTGACTATAGAACATGGGCGAGATCTGAGGATGATTCTATCTCTAACATTCCAACTGTGCGCAATAGGGTATTGCTCAACAAACTTCAAAACTCATAAGAATATGGATTCAATGAAGATGGCAAAAAGCACTTGGACAAATAATAATGACAGTCTTGGTGTGAAATTTTAATTAAAACTCGCAAGAGCATGAATCATATTTAATATAGTGTGCAAGTACGAGGTCGTTCCAATTGAGGATTGATAATCAATTTAAATCTTAACTCAATTAATCCAAACTAAGAACACAAAATCACATAAACAATCAAGATAATGAAGATATAGTTTTTAGATTTTCGAATAAACAAATAAGCTGAAATTTTGAGGAAAGAAAGAAACGTACAAACAAAAAGTTGAAAAAACAAAGATGATGAAACCTAGGGTTTCAGAATCAACCACTAACAATCATATTTATGTTTCAATGCAATTAACAGAGTCTTTTATTTTTTTAAATGATAATTCCCGTATCTAAGTTCTTCTTAGGCTTTAGACTATAATTTTCCTTATGTCTACGATGCTCTCTCTGTCTCTCTCTCTCTCTCTCTCTCTCGTAAAGATTTTATACCCTAGCTATGTAGTCCATCCTTCTCAGGTAAATTTAACATGTAAGGATTTGTTATGTTCTAGAAAACAAGAGAATCAAGCAAACCATTATTCTTTCTCAAGTAAAAATGCGATTTACCACATTTAATTGCAAGACGCTAATTCAAATTATAATGCATCTTTGCTTCAGCTTTGTCTCCGATTACTAGATGCAAAGCCCTAAGGTGATCAATCAAAGAACTTAAACATAAAGCATAATTTCAAGCAATGATTAAATATTCATCATAAAGAAACTATAAATCCATCAATAAAACATCAAAATACATAAAAAATCATGATAGGGCATCATCCTAACCCTAGGAAGCAAATTGAAATTTAGGATTTCTACTCATCTTCGGCTTCAAATTTCCTTGTAGGGCTTGGATCAAATTCTTTTCTTGATTTGGAATGGGAAAATTTTGAAATATCTTTAGTAGAAGCAGGAATAAGTTCATCATTGAATCCTCAATCCTCATCTGAATTAACTTCCTTGAAACATTAGGATTGATGATCTTGTGCCGCGGAATTTGAATTCTCAACAAATTTTCCCTAAAATCCCGAGCAGATTTTCTGTTATGACCTATCTTCACCCAAATGATCATAACTGGCTCTAGAGGTATCAAAATCAAGATATGTAAAAGGGAAAAATTCACCAACGGTGTCTAGACACTTAGGGGACTTTCAGAATGATACCTGAACTTACAAAGTTATCAATGTGATACCTGGACTCATTTTTTTGTATCAATGTGATACCTACGGCCAATTTCCGTCACGGAGCCGTTACGGAAATTGGCCGTAGGTATCACATTGAAACGAAAAAATGAGTCCAGGTATCACATTGATAACTTTGTAAGTTCAGGTATCATTCTGAAAGTCCCTAAGTGTCTAGACACCGTTGGTGAATTTTTCCCTATTTTGCACGTGCGATGCACGTGAGTCACTTAATGAAGACAAAAGGACCGGAGGACGACGTTGTTGTGCGGTGGTGGAGGTTGTTGTGGTCAAGTCATTGGCGACGACGGCGAGGATGAACTCGGAGTGAGCGGTGAAGCCTTAATGCACAATTTCAATTTGCTATAGGATTTGAAGTTGGGGGAACCAGAAACATCTATGGTGCATGAAGGTGGATTGAGACGCAGCGGCGGTGTTTGATCGACGATCGGCGGTAGGAATCGGACGAGCAAGATGATTTGAATCTTGATGATTCAAATCAGGGGAAGAAGAAACCAGAAAAGAAGAAGAAGAAAGAAAGAAAGAAAGAAAGAAAGAAGAATAAAGAAAAAAAGAAAAGAAAAGAAGGAAAGAATTTGAGGGTAAATCGGTCCTTTTGTCTTCATTAAGTGACTCACGTGCATCGCACGTGCAAAATAGAAAAAAATTCACCAACGGTGTCTGGACACTTAGGGACTTTCAGAATGATACCTGAACTTACAAAGTTATCAATGTGATACCTGGACTCATTTTTTCGTATCAATGTGATACCTACGGCCAATTTCCGTAACGGCTCCGTGACGGAAATTGGCCGTAGGTATCACATTGATACAAAAAAATGAGTCCAGGTATCACATTGATAACTTTGTAAGTTCAGGTATCATTCTGAAAGTCCCCTAAGTGTCCAGACACCGTTAGTGAATTTTTCCCTATGTAAAATTATACATAACTTAGACATCCGTAGCTTTCCAAGCATATAAGTCTCATTATCTGATTCGATATAAGAATATCTCAGTAATTCGCGAAGTTGGATGTTCTGCATAGACAGATTTTGTGACTTGCGATTGCAAATCGCCTTTTAATCCTAGTTAGCTCATTTTAGGTTCTTTTCTTCTCTCTACAAAATAAGCCCACAAAAACACATTTACAATTATGAATAAAGAGAACTAAACATAAATACCAAAAATAAGAGGCATAGAAATATATGAAATTATTAGCACATTAAATCTTCACTCTCCTGATTTGGTTTTCACATGGTAGGTCCAACGGATTTGAGTCCAAAATTCTATTAGTCCAACCTTGGTCAAAAGTTTGAGTCTTAGGTAAATGATATAAATTTCCTCGGCCCACCGTAATCTTTCACTTTTTGACCCAAGGGATGCTCCAAGGACATTCATAAATGACATTTCCTCGAATATGCGTGTCCTAGAATAGTGGAATGGATGAGCGTAGCAACTAGCAACAAAGGTATATTTAATTTAGAATGAACATGATTGAGTTGCTTTCTGTTCAATTTATTTTGAACTTTATTTCTGATTGGATTCATGTGCATCCTGGAATGATGAGCCTAGCAAAAATGGTAAAGATTTAGTTTAGGATGAACATGATTGAGTTGCTCTTTCTTCATTTTATTTGGAACTTTATTCCTTATGGGATATTTGAAAATTTCCATTACTAACTACAATGAATAGGTTTGTGTTCTCCAGATGGCCCCTATTTTCAGACATAAGGCTTAAACAAGAACGATATATATTTCTCCTTATGGCTTAAACAGAGAAATTGGGAAAGGGTCTGAAAAGAACATGGTGCGAGAATCATCAAGACTAATGAAACCTGCTGAAGCTTTTCAATCCAATGGGAGGGAGGATCGTAGAAAGGTAAAGATTCAACTCGTATAATATATACTAGCATTCCTACATGCGCGTACGCGCGTGCGGAAGGGCCGCGCTCACGCGTGTGGAAGAGTCACACTCATGCATGCAATTAGTTTATTTTGTTAAGCATTAAACATACACACTGTCTATCACTTTTGCTATAATTGTTTTAAAGTTATTTGTTTATTTACTTGGCTTGGTTTTTAAAGATTCGAAGACACCGTTAAAGAAATTGAAATTTCTTATTATCATTATTATCATTTGATGGGTTAAATGTATCATGCATGATAGAAAAATGAAATGGAACAAATAAATAAGAAAATACTTACATATACTCTCAACTCGCAGGAAAATAAGTTAAATTCATTATAATCACACACAAAACACAAGTTAATACAATTTTATAGTCTGAAACGGCTCCCAACACAAGACAGAATCGAGTGAAATTCAAAGATCAGAAACTATATTCGTAAAAACATTTGCAAAATTTTTTGACAACTTTTTGAAAATGTTCGTAAGAACGGAACCTCGCCTTGGCATGTTGCCCGACCTTGGCCGCCTCAAGACAAATGGGTGCTCTAAGAGCTCTGAAGCAGTGGGACGATCATTTGGGTTGATCTTTAGGCATTTCTGGATGAAATCTTGTGCATCCACTGAGAGAAAATCAGGAATCTCAGGGAGCTTCCCGTTCAATGATCTCCATAATGCCTGTTCCTGTTAAGATACAAGAAATATCGATACCGATAATTATCTCCAAATCCCGATCATCATTGTAATCACTTGTAATCCTCATGAAACCATAAACTGTAAAGATTAAGCTAGAGTTGTAAAGAAAATGGCACGAACCGGTGTCATATCATGGTAAGGAACACTCCTGGTTAACATCTCCAATACGGTGCAACCAAGGCTCCATATATCAGCTGAAATCCCATAACCTTGGTTATGCCTTATTGCACTCTGAACCTGCACAAGCATAACATGGCTCAGGGATATATGGAACCAGACAATTATTTATTAAATGGGACTATGAGTCAAAGATCTTATTTAGGGTGGAATAGATTGTTCTATCAAAAATTTTCCAGAACTATATATCCAGAAAGTATATATTAAAAGATTCTATTCTTCGAGTTGTAAATGCCATGGATAACCAGGGTCTCTAGTAAGTGAAAAAGGAAACACTCCCTAAATTTTGTATGCATATAAAACCAAAGACTGGCCGTGCTATAAAGAACAGCATACCAACTAGAAAGATTGTGTTCAAGCGGCATTTCTCTTCCCTTTATTGGAAGAGATCCCAAGTCCTAATTATAATCCCCTCCCCTCCGTCAAAACCATATCAAGCATCATTCTACGTTAAACTGAGGTAACCTAGCATTGACCATTTAACCTATAAATACCATAGTTGAAGCGGGGAATATAAATTGCAAACTCATCACCATCTGAATAAATACCGGCTTAGAGTATTTTGATAAGTTTGCCAACAAGTGGACAATATATATCCCGGCTTACACATAGGCCCTCAAACCGGTTCTATGTTTATGTTAATCATTATTTGAAGTCATCACCAACAAATTAATGGTTTCCAAGAACATCTTCCACAGATTATCTAGACATTGTCTATATAAACATAAAGTTTAATAGCCAATTTGCTACCCCAGGTTTTATTTTTATTAATTTGCTAACTTAAATTTTCATTATTAGACATTGTCTACAATCTCTAGACATTACTAAAAATTGGCTAAAATAAAATCTAGGATAACAAATTGACACTAATGGCCTTGTTTGGTTTGCGAAAAGTAAGCACCGGTAAAGAAAATTTTATTCTTTATTGCGTTTGGGATGCAAAATTTTCCTAAAGAAAGGAAAAATAAGAGGGAAAGTGGTTCCTTCTTTCCTTGCATTTCTTACTCACAACATATTATTTTATTTCATTAATTACAAACTTTTTAATAACTTTCCTGATAACTTTCCTTCTGTTACTAAACATCGGAATAAAAAGTTCTTGGGAGATAAGGCTTTCCTTTTCCTTCCCATGGAAAAGACAAAGGAATTACTTTCCTTTCTGAGAATCAAAAGCGGCCTAACTTGAAATCTAAGGTACCAAATTGGCAATTATGCCTAAACATAAAAGGGGAATGTTTATCCACACACACAATGTATATGGGAGTAGAGGACGTTACCTAAATATAGTTGGTGGTTATATATAGTTTATGCAGGTTTTTATTTTTTTACTTCTGTTATAAATAGTTTTTTTTTTTTTTTTACCATTTCTAATTAATTTGGTTTTCATAGTCTTTTACTATATAAAGGGTATTTACATAAATAAAATTTTGTTTGGACTGACAAGCTCTATTCTCTTAATTATAGTATAGATAAAGAGGGGTTGTTTATGTTACTATGGAGACAAGCTAGTGTACTGGTAGGTATGAGATACCCTCATTTACAACTATTTGAATAAAAATTTACAAGTATTTGAACCAAAATTACAACATTGAGAACAAAAGTTACCATATTCATTTACACTAGTTACATATAGTTAAACAAAAATTACAACATTGACAACGAATTTGTTCAAAAGCTTGTAGAAATGTCGTAAGAGGTGTAATTACCATTATTAGAACTAAGATTACAACATTGACAACGAATTTGTTCAAAAACTTGTAAAATGTCGTAAGAGGTGTAATTACCATTATTAGAACTAAAATTACACAAAGTAGGACTCAAATTACAACTTTGACAACAAAATTTGTTCTCACTTTTGTAAATGTGGGTATGAGATACCCACCACTACACTAGAATTTCCCGTTACTATGATGTTTGTTATATATTTATTTTATATATAATTGAACCAAATTTATGACATATTTGACAACAAAATTACCAAAAAAAAAAAATTCTGGTAAATGACAATGGCATTAGACAAGAAGCCAAAGGCAAACCTCAGGAGCTGTCCAAAATGCGCTGCCCTGGAAAGATTTAATATCATTCATTCTGATTATCTGGGAAGTGACACACAAGACACAATATCAGGAAAAAAAGAAAAAAAAACTTTATAACAACACATAATATGAGGAGAACAAGTTCAATGGTTTTATGGGATCATTGAAATGAATCTGAACAGGATAAATATGATCGAGGAACGACAGACAAACCTTTCCCACTCCCAAATCTGCGAGCTTTGCAGATCCTTGAGCATCTATCAATATATTTGCACATTTTATGTCCCTTGATACCAGAGATAATATAAAGAGATGAGATTTGTAACAAAATTATTCAAGAAAATACTGAACTTCGAAGTTCTATCTCAACCACTGGTCATCTATTCTGATTCTTTCTTGGAATGACCGAGACATGACTTATTGGTGGCAAGAAAACTTCATTCCAGGTATTAATAATTAAAAAGTTCAAAGGGAATACAAAATCTTGTGAGAGCGAGCGATAAAGCCAAAACCATACTATTCAGGTGTTATACATGATATGCTATGTATGAAATACCTGTGAATCACATTGTGGTCATGAAGATACTTAAGACCATGAAGAATATCTTTTGTGTATTTGGAGACGAGAAGACAGGAAACGGGATTTGTCTGATAGAAGCTTCGTAGGGATCCTCGAGGTACAAGCTCCATGAACATATAAAGGTTCAGTTCATCCTGATATCAATATATAAGGAAAACGATTGCTTTTAAACAGGGATATTTTAGATGAATTCAGGCTGTGAAGATCTAATGATTAACTAGGAACTGTACCCCATGGGAAACTTTACGTATAACAGGAAACTAAAGCATAAAAATGATAAAACCAATTATAAAGATGTTCTTAAAATGCCTAGAGTGCTTCACAATGCAACGAAATATATCGTCTTCGTGTTGTTTTAACAAGTTCGTAATAATTTGGATACAAACAAGAGCATCAAATAGTATTGCCAACATGCTGATAGCTTAACTCAGACTCTCCTCTTCATATTTGCTTATATACATCGACAGAAAAGATATGAAACAGAAAAGAGATCGAGTACTAATAATTCCATGACAAACAAAAACATATCAGATCAGTTTTTGGGAAATTCCATTAGCTTGTTTGCACAAAAATATTAAGGAAATTAAGTAAAGATGCATGCATATCATCATAAACACGAGGCTTGCACTCATCAATTATCATCAGATGAATTTGCAGCAACTTTATATACTAAACAGATGATTTGACTGCTCAAGAGTTATTTCTGTGGTAGAACGAACAAGTCTCAGGCCCTTCATGCAGGGGTTAATTTAAGCTCAAAAGTAACAAGAAAAAAAAGGAGTAATACCTTATATGAGTAATAATATTGAACTATGTTCTGATGTTTAAACCGACTCAAAAGAGCAATCTCCTGGAAAAAGGAGGAAAAAACCAGAGTGAAAAATAATCCAGTTCAGACTCTTTGCCAGCAGTTAATTAATAGCAAGCTAGGGTAGGAACACAGAGGACAAATGACACTCCATCACCTGTTCAAGTTGATTGACGCAGTTCCTCCCTCGACTTCCTTCATCATGCAAGGAAACTACTTTGACAGCAAAGTGGAATCCGTTCCTGCAGAATGAAAAAACATAATCAAACCCAGGAAAAGAAAGAATCACCTTATCCGATATTTCAATTAATCTAGCTATCAAGTTCATAAGTGTGTTAGAGGTTGGGCTTTGAGCACTTACTCAAAACATCCTTCGAAGGCAGATCCAGAAGACCCACGACCCAGTTGCTGAATTCTTGTCCATTTGCTATCAGGAGAAAAATTCATTTTTGCAAGGAATTCAATATATTGCATCTCATGGCTCATTCTTTGCATTTGCGGGTGGTCGTCAATGCAATGTGGCGAGGAATGAGGCCAAAGTTGAAGTTACCAGAGTCCAAGAATCATTCTGAGAGTTCATGGCAGTCAATATAAGCACCTATAAAGTGATCCCGGGCTAGCTTTTCAAATTTACTTTTCCTTTTACAAGCACGTCTCTTTACTTTCTCCTCAGTATCTAAATGATTTTAACTAAATTATTAAACCGCATGATAAAAATATTTTTTTTTGAAATTTCAAGTTTAAGAGGAAAATGAATTGTTTCCCGACTTTTGCCATTCTCATTAGTCATTATACCCTACTTGGTTTATTTTTTTAATATTTAAATGGTATATTAGTAAACAAGGATAATAAAAAAGAAAAAAGAAAAAATTGGAGCAGTTTTTTCTACGTTCAGTACTAGGAAAAGCTACCCCACCTAACATCTTATTTTTTGCCACACCCATGGGGTGTGTTTGGTTTCTAGTATATAGTACTTGCAGGGTGCACACCCTCTGTGTGTGGGGAGATGATTCATCTTGAGAGTTTCTTTCCTTCATGTTTGTAGAAATTTTTATTTATATCTACAATATATATGTAAACGTTTATGTGACCAATTAACCTATCTCTATCAAATCAATTCTTATCTATTCAGTTTAATAGCCACTAATAAGCCCACTAATCTTGTTAAACTGTAACTCAACCTATGAAAACTGAATCACTAAAAATAAATAAAATAAATAATTGGGTGAATATCCAAGCCTCAGGTGTCGACTGTAAACTGTCCCATTTGCTTTGTTGTGGAAATGAAATACATTAGAAAAAGAAAAGTACTATGATCAAATTTATTATACCAACAAATTTAGAAAAAGACCAAACTTTTATTAAAAAAAAATAAGAAGAAATTTCCATAACAAAAGAAAAAAAAATAAAAGGGAAGAGTCCAGTACCATTTGGTCTAGTGGCATAGTCTCCTCTTCGTAAGTGGGAGGTTGTGAGTTCGACTCACGAAAGACTAGTTCTAGCATTAGAATTGTTTATCTGATCAAAAAAAAAAAAAGGAAGAAAATTTGCACCAAAAAAAAAAAACTGAAAAATGAGAAGAAATACTAGCCAAAAAAAAATAAAATGAAAACGCACTTTGTGTTGCTGAAGCTCGAACCAGAGACACCAAAGTACGTCAGGGTCGGGGTGCAATTAGGGAAATCAACATGTTTGTTTTTATGTATAATATACATAGACCTTTTACATGATCAGAGGCCTCCTGGCATCGGAGGCGTGGTGCAGCTGCACCACCCCAGGTATAAGCAGTGTTGTGTCGTTGAAAAACTATAAGCTTTGAAAGCCTTGGCAACCAGTAGCAGGATCTACTTTGTTTCGACTTTGATCGTTAGATTCTCCTGATATTTTTGCACTTGGTAACAGCACTTCTGTGTCTTCTCATGATATGACTAATTACTTGCCAAATGATTCAACAACTTCATTGTAAGCCGGGAATCTCCCTTTTCTTTATCCCCAAGTTTTGTTGTCAAGATTATATGACCAAATAATGATTGATCCAAGGCGCTATGCATTAACAGACATTGCCGATTCTTGCCCTTCAAGGATTTGCTTCTACAGTGATATCTTCAATAACAGTCATATTGTCACTTGCAGGTCAGGCATGCACATCTACCAAAATTGCCTTAAAATAGCTTGATCCCCAAGTAGGTTTTATTTACCACAACTTTGGTTCGTTGAGTGAACAATTAGTTTTGGGCCTCCGCTTAATTTGCTGCTGCCCGGAGCTTCCAACTTCATCAAGATAATTGACGACAACTTCTCTTCTCCATTTGCACATTAGAAAAATAATGTTGGCTCTGCGCCATGTATTAGGTGATTCATTTCATCCCCTGGGGCTATGCAGGGCCTTATCTTCTCTACTTTTCATAGTCGGGAACATTGATCTCCAGCAATATAGAAGGCTCAACAATCAACATGATCCCGTAAAATACAACCACCTCCGTTGGGTGTTGTACCACTCTTCGGTGTGAAAGGCCAACCTGGCTCCGGACATTTGCTTCCTGCGAGCCACTTTATTGCCGTCTCTCTTTTCAAACCATATGTAGGCATTTAGGCTCCATGCATTAACAGACATTGCCGATTCTTGCCCTTCAAGGATTTGCTTCTACAGTGATATCTTCAATAACAGTCATATTGTCACTTGCAGGTCAGGCATGCACATCTACCAAAATTGCCTTAAAATAGCTTGATCCCCAAGTAGGTTTTATTTAACCTCCCAAAATATAAGCGAGTACTTGGTCACCAGAACTTTGGTTCGTTGAGTGAACAATTAGTTTTGGGCCTCCGCTTAATTTGCTGCTGCCCGGAGCTTCCAACTTCATCAAGATAATTGACGACAACTTCTCTTCTCCATTGCGCATTAGAAAAATAATGTTGGCTCTGCCCCATGTATTAGGTGATTCATTTAATCCCCTGGGGCTATGCAGGGCTTTATCTTCTCTAGTTTTCATAGTCGGGAACATTGATCTCCAGCAAAATAGAAGGCTCCCAGGATACAACGACCTTCTTGTGGTAGTAGCACTCCAAACATCAAGAACAACGAACTTAGATTGTGTATGAACTCTCTCTTGAAAAGACTTAATTGATTAGGAAAAACTCATATGTAAAGGAGAGGAAGAAAGATGAATTAAAGAAGTTATTTTCTGAATATGGTGTAGCAAGTGTTTTATAAATATAAGGTGATTTTTGGAGGAGAGATGACTTTTCACCAAAAGTAATATTTTGTGATCAGTCATGACTTCTCACTGCATAGTCATTTACATTTATTCAACTTCACATATTTTCACTATATTATTCATCCACAAATTATAAAAAATAAAATATTTAATATTAAAATTTCCAACAAGGCCAACCTGGCTCCGTACTTTTGCTTCCTGCGAGCCACTTTATTGCTGTCTCTCTTTTCAAACCATATGTTGGCATTTAGTGTTTGTTGCCACTTGCCACTGGTGGAATCTTGCATTGAAGAACTTTATGCCCAAAGAAATATGATTTAAACCTGTGAAACTTAATCAAGGCACCTATTTGAGTATGAAAATGAAAATAGCCTCATAGTTCGGAGGGTATTTCGTAATTAATCCTTAATTTAATTTATAAAATGCATCACAAAGTAATTGCTTTGTGCAGCGCCAGACAAACCTTTGGCCATTACCTTGATGTGTCCAAAGAAATAGCTATCAGAAAGACTATACGCCTAAGATTAGGGGCGGAACCAGGATTTTACGGTTTTGGGGGGGTTCCAAACTAAAAGTTTTTGTTTGACAACAAAAAATTCTTTTCCCTAGAAGAAAAAAACACAAAATTGTAGCATATGAAATTCACCATATCCTTTCAAAAATAAAGAAATTCACCATATAAGAGAAGATAAATGTTATGAAGCTCATTAAGAAATATTAAACAGAACAAAAGGAAATAAATATTTTAAATTTGATATCATGAACATAAGATAACAGAAAAGGAAAAAATTGAAAAATATCAAACCTTAAAATTTGAACAAAATCTTTTTTTGGTATATTATTGGGGGTACGGTGGGGATGGGGGTCGGTTTACAGATTAATTGAGACAGCAAACTATGATCAACGTAACATAGGTTAGGAAGCTGGGGGTTCGGGACCCTCCCGGACCTGACTGTAAATCCGCCACTGCCTCGGATGAATTTTGTTACATCAACAGCCATCCAACTGCAAATTTGCTAGGCTCTTACTCTTAATTGATATTTGCTGCTCAGTCTATTTCATGTAGCTGTACTGATAGCCTCAAGGTATGCTACTTTCAATTTCGGAATAATTCCCAGAACAAGGCTAGGCTTTGCTTTATCATCACTCTTAATGGCATCATACATCTGGAAACAAGTTTGCTTAATTAGCAGCAGCATTGTTAAGCCTCGCAGACGAATATTTATGCTATGCAGATAATACTCGTCATTTGTCGGCAGATTTGTTTTGCACCATACCTTCATGACTCGAAAAAATTATGCTTTCCACTGCACTGTCTTCTTCACAGGCTTCATGCTGCCCCACAGCATGAACTAAATCAAAACCACACACCTTGACCTCTATGAATTTCAACAGGCCTGTAGTCTTATTTCTCGCTGCTTACTTTCCAGCAAACTACCTGAGAACTTTAACACCAGCTCTCCAGTACGCTCTTAATGCAGGACATATTCACAAGGCCCCTCTTGATAACAAAGCTAGCATCCATTTCAATTGGAGAAGCAAAACTAACTGTTTTTGATTTCTGATTCTCGAGATGCCAGCCCCTTTGTTGATGCTGGATGGTATAATGCTTGTCAATCTCGAAAGTATGTCGCCACACTTACTTCATGTTGTAGCAGCCATCACGTAGACTACTTGACAGCTATTTTAAATTCTCGTAATTTCACAAATAGTAATGATGCAAGGCAATACACTTTGTTTACCTAGAATGTCTAGGAGAAGTTTAATAATGTTGGCATGCCAATTCTTATTGTTGAGATCGCTGTAGAATTGTTGAGCTTTACCTGGGATATATTATGCCTCGCAGATTAGCAGTCCGTCTCTGCCTTGATTTCTTCATGATCACATGGCTTTGTCTCCAAGTTGTTCAATATCCTGTACAAACCATCAAAAGTAAAAGTAGCATGGCAATAAAAGTCGTCTCTAACTCTCTATGTTTGTATTATTCTTAAAGACTATATATTTGTTGGCTTCAGTGAGGGAATGCAAAACTATTTGGTTGAAGGTTTACTTGGCTATGGTGCTCACTTTTACTCATTCTCCTCACCTTGTTCCTTGGAACTTGGAAGCTTTGTTTAGAATGGTTTAATTGTTTACATTGTTCCGAATGCATTTCTAGACCTCTCATATATAGAGTGGTAATCAAGCGGCGGATACTTCAGCTTCTTATGGTTTGTCTTCTGATGAGTTGGTTTGGTGAGATGTGATCCCTTCATTCATTCTTGAATATTGTTGACGGGATAGCCTTGGTCTTCCCAACTTTAGATACCGATGATCTGTTTCATGTTTTTTTTTTTTTTTTCCTGTTGGTTTTTTTTTTTTTTGAAAGGCCTGTTGGTTTAGATAAAGAGTTTTTTCCGTTTCTTGAGCTTTGGATTACTCTACTTTGCATTTAAACGTAAAAGCGAGTTATTTGGACAAAAAACACAAGCAACTGTAAGCTGCATGAGATGAGTCAGCAGGTAAGTCAACAAGTAAACAAGGAAGAGAAGTCAACCAAACCATCTCCAGCCCGAGCCACGTGTCATACACTAATTGATCAGATAGAAAATATTGTTAGAGAAATTAGTTAGGGTTAAGCACAATTAGTTACAATCTGTCCTATATGATACTCATGTAATTAGCTGTACGATCTCAAGCTTATCAATACAGTATCATCATCTTCTTCATTCTGAGTCCTCTGATATTTACTCTCTCTTTCTGCTCTTCTTCAAAACCTTAGCCCTGATTTCAACATTTGGTGCCTGGACCAATATCTATTAGGGGAGCCAAATAAGGATAATTTTGATAATCCACTAATATAACATATTAATTGCAACTTATATTAATAGCTTTTTTTTTTTTTTTTTTCTAATTCAGGGGGTGCCAAGAGCACTGTAGCCCATAAGGAAGCTACGCCCCTACCGCCAGCGCTGCCTCAGGGCCGGCTAAGATCAGGTTTCTGCTTATCAATTATCATCACATGAATTTGCAGCAACTTTATATACTTAACAGATGATTTAAGTATTACTGTGGTAGATAACTCCAGAGGTTATTCAAGCTCGAAAGCAACAATAAAAGAAAAGGATCAGTACCTGATATGAGCCGTACGTAATATTAAACTACACTCTTGTGCTCGATCAAACAGACTGAAAATAGCAATCTCCTGGAAACAAAGGAAAAGAAAAAGGGTAAAAAATAATCAGTTCTTACTTTATGAATAGCATGGAGACATAAGAACAGAACGCAACAGAAATACGCTATCCATTAACCAGAAAAAGATCAGTATCACGTATTTCAGGTAATCTAACTATCAAGCTGAGGAGGAGTGATAAGTAAGTGATTCAGAGGGTGGGTTTTGAGTTGTAGTTTTAGTTTGAGGGTTTTGAGAACTTGCTCGGAATATAAGCACGAAAACTAGGATTCATGAGAGCCGAAAGGTCAGAGAATCATTTTTTTTTTTTTTTTTTTTTTACTTTTTTCCTATTTTTGAGAGAATCATAGTGGGCAAAATATGCTTGTTTTTCAACTTTAGCCAACCTGCTTTGACTTTTTCTTTCTTTTTTGCAGAGTAGTTCTTTTGAATTTTTTGGGAACATGAGTTTGAGAGAATCACAGTGGGCAATGCGTGCATAGTTTTTCAACTTTAGCCAACTGCTTTTACTTTTTCTGTTTTTGAATATGAGTGGTACATGTTCAAAATAAAAGAAAAACATGAGTGGTTCTTGCTTTTTTGTCTCGCTACTTTTAATACAATAGCTTTATTGGGTCCGCTTTATTGCTGTCTTGTAACCTTTTTCTTTGTGCTTTCCATAATTTCTCCTCCATGCTTTAACCAATGCTCTAGAATATCACTGTTCTTCTTTACTTTTTATTTAGAGGAAATGATCATTTACTTAATTTTAACTTAAAAATTGGAGTTATTTCCCGTTTGCCCAGAAATCTAACGTATTTCTTAGGAAAAGACTAAAAGAGATAGTATCCTATAAGACCCTATGTTTCTGATTCAACTGTTTGCCTTGGAAATTTCCTTTTAAGCTTTCTGAAAGAAAACAAATCTAGCCTTCAACATGCCTACGTTTTTCACCTAACGGCTTCCTGCCTAACGGTTACTTTAACAGGCGGAATCACTGCTGCTTGTCTTAATCATAGGCAGAAAATTGGTTTCGTTTGGAAAACAGGAGAACTTAAAACTTCAGATCATAGTAGGATCTATGTATGAAAGAGAGAGGTTCAACAGGATGCATGAAAGAAACTTACAGATAATGATAGTTAGATAGAGATAGCTAATGTTAATTGGATAAAACTGATAGGAGCATAATTATGCCATAATAATGTTGTTAATTCCCATATTTTCTTTGTTAGTTTATCTTATTTTCTGGTTAATTTAGTTGTTTTTATGTTTATTAGGTTTTCCGAAGTAAGGAAAGAAATAAGAGCAAAAGGAAGGAGATATGTGCAATTGATGGAGAATTGTGGACTCTTGATGAATCAAGGAAGCTTAAGGCAATATGAAGGAAAAGATATTCAGCAATTAATTCTCTTGGCTGCTCCTATTGGATAGAAGGATGTCAATGAATCCTAAATCAATCAGAACATTAATCAAGGAGTTAGAGTCCCAAAAGAAAAGAAGAAAAGAGTTACAAACTGAAAAAAAATCTCTCCTTGGACGTTCAAGAAAGGGGATCTCACATACGAAGAAGCCTAGACGCACCAGAGCTCAAGAAGTAGCAAGACTACAAAACCACACCAGAAACGATCGATCGTGGGAATTTCCGAGATCGATCGTTGATCCGTATTTTCCAATTTTCTGATTTTTGTTGTCTTCTTTCTCCATGAACTCCTTTGTGTTTTTGATTTCCATTATGTGTAACTAAATTTCCAGTAGTTAGGGGGCAGTTGAAGCCCCTAGACATGATCCACAACATGCTTTGACATTCAATTTGTTTTCCAATTAATAAAGTTGAGGTTTTGTTTACCGATCTCTCATTGATGAATTCTATGTTTGTGTGCTTTGGAGGCCTACTTAGTATGCATGCTAGGGTTCTAATACTTTGATTGTTTGATGCCTGGATCAATAGTTGGATTCCTCAAATTATCTAGAGAAGTAATTGGTAGTTTTCACTAGCAAGTAAACAAAATGCTAGGTTTAGCAAGGCTCTAAGTTATTTGCGATGCCTAGTGATTGCTCAAACTCTTTTCAAACTTAATGATCTATGCATGTTTAATCTAATAAACGTACCTGTTTGGCTCCAAAACCAGTCGGCTTGCAAACTGTCTCTTTTGAGCGAGTGGTTGCGCAGGCGTGCCAGCACCGCGGGGTGCAGTCGTTGGGGTAGTCCCTTGACCTGACTTCTTCTTCAAGCGCTGTGGACGAGGAGAGCACCAACCTCGTCACAGGGTTCTTCTCTAGCCTTTCGGAAAAGGACTTTTACCTTACGGATAAGGACTTTGGTTGTGATCTCTTCGCGTCACCGAATCGATACTTAGTATTGTAGACTAAGCAGAGCAATCATTGGGAAGTTTGGAGAAAGCACGGGTTGCGCTAAAGCGTGACTTTAGCTTCGCTGGGTTGCGAGGGCGTTACCCTTGCTTCGCTGGTAGTAACGGTGGCGGTTGCGCTCGCAGTCGGCTCCTGGGGAGACTGGGACTGGAAGTACGGTCGCCGGGTTGGTTTGGTGATGCTGACAGTCGGCTCTCGGAGAAACTAGGACTGGCGCACGGTCACCGGGTTTCAACGAAGTTGAAGGTTTGCTCCGGGGAGGCTTTGTAATCGCTGGGATTGATTGATTTGAGAGAGGTCATTTCTGTATAGTCTTTAGCCTCTATATATAGGCTCTGCAGCTTCTCCTTCCAAATAGGAATGCAATGCTGTATTTTAGGCCACAGTTATTGGCCTTTGAATCAAATCAAAACACTTAATAGTTTTGATATCTATCGTAGATTCGCCTCTGTACGTGGCTAGGATATAGGCAAGATTAATTGCCTCTTAGAGTCCTGGATGTAATATTCCTCTTGGATGCGGTAGGATATGCATTAACTGCATATATATCTTCGCGGGGACTCACGTAGCTCGCGGCATGCAATTACATCACCCCTTATTTATTGCAATTAAGCATGATTGCATGTTTCTTGAATTGTACCACGTCCATGAATCCTTATTTGCATGAGAGACTTGATTGCTTGCATGACATGGGCCCACCATAGGACTTACTTGCATGAGCAATTATACATACATGAATTACCATGATACATACATTCCTTTGCAATAAGAACCCCTGCTTTCACGTCCCCCTTAATTGCATGGGAAACCATGATTCCTTCCTTGCACGTAGCCTACTCCATATATATGTAGCTGCCATCTTTCCCTCTTGCACATACTTGGTAATCAAGCAAATCATCAAATATATTGATAATCAGTGAATATCCTGTTTTGCTTTAAAATTGCTTGGCCTCCAAGTAGGCATTATTTAGCCTCTAAACAATATATTCCGAACTTATCGAAAATATATGCTTCGGCCACGGATATTGGCCCGGTTCTCTTCGAGTCCCCCTTGTCGGGAAAAAATGTTATTTTGGGTTCAAACAGTACCTTTAGGTTGCATTGCTTGGGAATAGTCTAGGTGTAGAGCACTTCCTGCCTAGCGTACAAAGTAAGAAAGGGTAATAGGTTGTGTTCAAGCGTACCGAGCCAATCTGAGCGTCTTCAACTAAGTTTAGTGGTAGCAAATTGGACAAAGTGTGTTATGTGTGATTGTTGGGGGTGGATACTTCCTTCCTAGCTAGTTTCATTATCTTGATATCAACCAACTTCAAATCTGCTTCAATTTCGTTTTTCTTTCTGTTCTCTGTTTTTCTGTATTTTATTTCCATAGCAAATAAACTCCGAAATTCACCAAATTTTGTGTGCTGGACGCCTTGTGTGTATAGTACGTCTCTGTAAATTTTCATATTTTTCTGGGTCGGTTTGGTTAGATTCTTAGTTTGTTTTTCGACTGCTGTTCAGTAGGAACTGCAGTCACGTTTTGTGACTTTTGTTGAAGCTTTTAGTTTAACTTAATCCTCTGCGGGAGACCCTTATTTCCCTATATTACAATCGACATATTTGCAGGAGAATAAGGAAAATCAATAGCTTTTAATTTAGCTATCAAAAACAGATGGGCATCTGATATTATTAATTCAAATAGAATACATGCTAAAAGTCCAGAGCCTCAGTCTCAGGTAAACAGTCAAGACTGTTTAGTTATCCATAAGACTAAGTGGATTACTTACTTGAAATACAAGCACACTGCTTCACACTGAGAAAGAAAAAGTACACTGCAACTATGGCTTTCTTACTTCTTGAGTGAAGACTCTTCTACTCAATTTTCTGATGCCTTACAAATGGAACTTAAAGCTCCTTAGATAGGGAGCGGAACTCAAACTAAAATTCAAAACTTCAAAATGTATAGAACAACTCCGTGATCTCCTGCTTTTCTGAGTGCTCCTGATGTTGGAGGTCAGCCAGGGAAAAGCAAAAGTATTTGGTGAAATGTTTTTCACCTTCTTTTTTTCTGAAAAGCAAAAGTATCTTTATGAAAAATGTAACAGTTGTTTTTTTGTTTTGGTGCTTCTTTTCTTCACCAGCTGCTACATGTTGTCGTCAGTCTCAGAATTGTGGCCAAAGACAAAGGAGTTGTTGTCTGTCTGAGCCATCCTTACTGTTGTAGCATTATCTTCAACATCAGTATCGACATACATCTTGTAGTGGTTGTCATTTTCAAGTTTTTCCACCCAATGCATGCATGCCATGGTAGAGTCTATCTCTTTTCTGGTGAGAGATAAAAATAGGTCACTGCTGACTACGTCAGGATGATCGTAAGCAGTGATAATAGTTTTTTCTCCTGCTTCCAGGAAAGTATTATTAATGTCTTCGGAGATGATCTTCTTGATGTATTCTAGGGCCATGGCCTTCATCCATGGGATGCTTGAGTTTGGCTGGCCATTATACCCAACACAGGCGGGCTGAAGATACTTTCTTTGGATAATTCTCACATAATGGTATGGAGAAATATATTCAACCTCACCGTTTGCCTTTTGGATCCATTCTGGAGGTGTGGATCTGAACTTCAGACGAAGTGTACAGTCATTCCTTCTTATGTTCTTGACCGTATTGACAATGATAGGGGGCAAACCTTTAAGATCATCATTTGTTTTAGTCCACAGATTATGGACAAAACCATTTTCAACAAGCCAGAGCTTGTGTTCCTGCGGATGTTCACTCTGAACATTTACCAGGTATCTTCCAACATATGGTCCTGCAATGATGAAGAGGGTTGGAGGAATACGATCTTCAGAATTGTGACTTCCTATTAGACAATGAAATTCATGCCAGTCTGATTCTTTGAGTGCTATAATAGGGATTTTAGCACTTTCTGGATCTTCTAGGAAGTGAATCTTTTCTTTCTGGACAGCACTCTGCTGTAGTTCTCCAAACTGTGGTCTTGCATTCTCGTAAAGTTGCTCAACTAATGCAAAGAGAGCTGGAAACATTAGACCACTGCTTCTTTCCTGAAAGGCAAATAAAAGATTATCCAGAATTGCCTTCTGGTGGTAAGCTAATCTCCTGCCAGTTCTGAACACAGGAGTATCGAAAGTTCGAAGTTCATAATTGAAAACATTTATTACTCCATTTGGAGTAGGTTTGCTTTTTGGCAAAGCAACAGCCGTCAACGGTCTTGATGAGCCTTTACCGTCTGCCGTTTGAGACGGGCTAGCCAATCCTTTACCCTGGGATTGATCAGTTGTGGCTAAGCCTCTTGGACTTAGTAGGAATCTCTTGAGGATTTTTTCTTTGGCATCCTCATTGGTTTCATGTTCTTTCCCAGCTCCTCTGGTTGTTGAAGAGGAGGGAGGCTTTTGCAGAGTTTTTTTATCTGCTTTACAATTTTCTCATCGTTTTCTGTGAAGTTCCATTTTCTTTTGGAACTTGTTTTAGGAGATAACATTGCTATTAACCCTGATATTTTAGGGATAAAATCTCTCCCATAATTAATGACACCAAGGAATCTCTCTAGACTCTTAGCATCAGGAATCCTATTTGGGAACTTCCAGATCTTCTCAAGGATATGAGGTTGGAGTTTTATCACTCCATTTTTGATATTTATTCCTAGGAAATCAACTTCATCGAGGATAAAGAAGATTTTCTTTTCACCTAGGATAATTCCATGCTGAACTATCAGCTTTACAACCTCGTGGAGGTGTTTCATGTGTTCTTCTCTGTTTTTGGAGAAGACAAGAATGTCATCTATGTAGACGACGCAGAACTCCGCAACATGCTTGAAGATATTATCCATTTTTCTCTGGAAGATTGAGGGAGCTTGCTTTAGACCAAAAGGCATCACTAACCATTCATAATGTCCTTGTGGTGTTCCAAATGCAGTGAGAGAAATACTCTCAGGATGCATCTTGACCTGCCAAAAACCCGACTTTGCATCGAATTTTGAAAAGACTTTAGCCCCTCTGAGCTGGTTAATCAATACTCTTACTTGAGCAATTTGATAGTCGTCTTTAACAGTCTTCTTGTTGACATCTCTATAGTCAATCACCATTCTAGCTTTTCCTCTTAGATTTTCTGCATGATTTCTCACGTAGAATGCTGGAGCATGATGAGGGCTAGTGGAAGGTTGAATTAATCTCTTGTTCAGGAGATCTTCAATATCCTTTCTGAATTCTTTTTGGTCTTCCTCTTTGTACTGAGGAATGGCTTTGACATGACAGATAGCATTCATGTCATGCATTTTTAATTCACAGACCACTGGGTCTTTTTCCCAAAACTTCTGAGGATCTACATCGATATTTTGTTCGAGTAGTTTCTTGATTTTCTCAAGAGTGGGAATTTTCTGAGATTCAAGCTTATTCTGAAAGTGCTTGAGATTATGTTCATGAATGAAACTAGCTTCTTCGTCTTCACTAGTTCCTTCTTCTTCAGAAGAAGATTCTTCAACAAGTAATTCTTCTTGTTGTTTGATTTGGAGTATGGGTTCAAATTTGGGTTTGTAGGGGGTAAGATCACCACTATTCTGTTGCGATCTCTGATATTGGGTAGTAAAGTGAGGACCCACTATACTTCTGGCTTGAGTAAGCCTATCTGCCGAGAACACCCGTTCTCCTTTTCTGAAGCCTATTGCTTCTTCATCCTGAATAAATCTCTGTTGGAGAATAAAATCATTTCCCAACAAGAAATCTGCGCCTTGGCCTTCAGATTGCCAGACGTTGTGGATGATAAATGTTCCTCCACCAATGGTGATGTGAACATCTTTTGCTACTTTATTCATGGTGAGATGGCTTCCATCAAAAGTAACACCAGTAGCAGTTCTTTTCTTGTCTTCTTTCCAGAGTTCTTCTGGAATTGCAAATTTCTTAGCAACTGTAAATCCCGATCCATTATCTACAAAGGCATGAAGATGATATTTTTTGTGACCGGGAATTTTAGTCCGATCTCTATATAGTTGCTGTATCTACTAGTAGAGACGACCTTCGATTGTTGAAGCTCATTTTCCTGAGCTTGTTCCTTTGGAATGAACGGTTTACATTCTTCTGGAACACTTTCTGGTGGTTCAACCAGTTCAAAATTTAAATTTTCATCGGTTTTTTCTTCATCGATGAGTTCTTCCTTAATTTTTGAGGAAGAAGGTTCCATGATTTCCTGGAACAAGGCTTCTACCTTTTTCTCTTTTTGTTCAGAGAAATATTCTTCATATTCTTGTTCAACCAATTGGCTGACAAGGCCATTCTTAGTTTTTCTTCTTGCTACAGCTATGAAGCATTCTTTGTGATAAGTCTTTTTTGACTCTTCACAAAACATAGGGAGACCATTCTGTTCGTGACATAAGCAGTAGTCACAAACAAATGTACCATGGTTCACCTGATAAGAAGATATTAAAGATTCTGTCTTACTTTCTTCCCAGTTTTTGATTTTCAAAATATTCATTTGTCTGGATTCGAAGTACTCTACTTCAGAATCTGTCTCAGACTCAGATGAATCTTCTTCTTCAGACCAGGCAGAGTAGACTGACCTGTCGTCTTCTTCATCTTCAGAATCGACTATTTCGTAGCCCTTCATATTAGCTGATTCTACTATATGCTCATATTCTTCAAAGAGAGCCTTAGTAGAAGATTTTTTACCCTTTTCCGGGCATTCATTGGCATAGTGCCCTTCAGCTTTACATAACCAACATCTGCAAGCTTTCTTGCTTGGTTGTTTATGTAGATGAGTATTCTTCTTTTTCTTGAAGAATTTCTTTTTTGGATCTTCATCCTGTTGTTTCTTGTAATTGGAACTTTTCTTGAATTTCCAATTTTTTCTTTGATTACTCTTTTTGAATTTTTTAGAGTAATATTTTCCTTTCTTCTTTCTGTAGAACTTGGATTCATGACATCCCTAGTTGGTTGGCATATCCAGTATTCCGTAACAGAAATTTTCAACTCCTTTGAGTTGTTTCTTGGCCATCTTTGCTCTAAGGTTGGCTTTGCATTGTTCTTTCAGTAATTGCCGGATTCTGTCGGCAATTCCTCCAACTGAAAATCTTTCAATTGGTTTTTCTGCTATGCTTTCTCTCACAGCTGTTCTCCATGGTTTAGGGAGTTTCCTGTGCAACAGGTTGACTAGATCAGTATTTTCTAGTTCACCAATTGTACAGTAATATTCTTGAAATTCATTCAAGTATTCTTCAAAATATCTCATGTCACAAATTTTGAGAGCATAGATATTTGATTTGGCCGTTTCTCTAGCCTTTTCACTCATATTTTCAAGATCTCCACAGAACTGATCGTACAGCGGTGCTGCAAAATCATACGGAGATTTTGAAGTTTTGATTTCTTCCAGCCATTCTTTTCCTCTGGCTGTTTCTTTGAAAGAGTAGTAATACTTCTTAGCTACTCCTATGAGAGTAGTTTCAAAGTACATCTGAAAATCAGGAGCTTCAAATTTTCCAAGGGTAAGAGCAGATGCCATAATCAGGCTGTCTACCCATTGGTCAAGAGTTTTTCTCTTGTCTAGAGCTTTATCTAAATCGAGCCAGATACCATAGTTGGAAATTGATACTCTGGGTATCTTGTCCTCTGGGACAAACCTTTGAGAATTTCTTTCTCTATTTTTGCCCGTAGGGGCTTTCTGTATAGGGAGTTTCACTTTTCCCTTTTCTCTAGTGATGAAAGTTTTGGAGCTTTCTCCGTCTTCCATTTCAACATCTTGATAGGGAAGGAGTTTTTTTTCCTTTCCTTGATTGAAGTTTTTCATTTCTTCGATTAGTTTTTCTAATCGATCAGGATTTTGGCAAAATTCTGCTTCTTTATAGAGATCATAGAGCTTTTGTGCTCCAAGCATATTAACTGGTCGGTTCAGATCAGCTTCTAATTCTTCTTCAGTGATGGACTCTGATGGTTCTTCAGAGTGTTTTGTACCACTAACACTAGCTTCTCTAGTGCTGTAGCTTCTTCTGAGAAGATTTTTGTTTATCCTGATATTCTCAGGACAGGCATCACTTTTTCTGTGATTTTCAAAGTTCAGACTGATTTCTCCAGTCTTTCTGCTTTCATAAATTTTAGCTTTTGCACTTTCTGCTGGTAGATTCGGACCAGATAATTTCCATTCAATGGGAAAAGTTACTTCATTCAAAGTAACCTTATGGATCTGTTGTGAATGGTTCTTTTGACTGGTGAGGAATCCAGTAGTAAGACCAGGGATATTTGATATCCTTGTCTTTGGCTCTACTGTGGTACTCATCAGTTTATAGTATATCCTGTATACTATTGCCAATTCTTGCATATCATTTTTCATAGATATGCCATCTGTCTTGACTCTCAGTCTTAGACAGTGAGCTGCATCTTTCAAGCTGGTTGAGAAGTTTGGGAAGTAGTTGAAATATGCCACTTGATTGCATAAAGATGCTTCAAGAGTTCCCAATAGACTAGCTTGAAAATCTGTTAGTCTATTGTCTTGTAAGACACATAGAACTGAACAGTTTATGCCTTCACGAGCTAGAAGTTTTATGCCAACTTGGACTGCTCCAATATGCATAAATTGATAATTTTTTGATCTTGCTCTGGCAACTTCAGCAGGAGTGATCAGTAGTAGATCGGTTTCTCCTGTTGTAGAGGGGGTTGTAAATTCCAGTAATTTGAAATGATGGCTGTCCATCAGGTCAAATGTTCCCCTTTTGTATATTTGTTTGAAATCTAGCTTTGGAATTGAGGGGTTTTTTACCTCATGCTCGATTTCGTTGTATTCAAATTCTTCAGCATTTAGGAGTTGTACTCCTTTCTTTTTCCCGAAGATGCTCATCATATTGACATCTCGAGTTTCTTTCGGCTTTTCATACCGAATACTAGTAGAACTAGTTGAGGGATCCAGAAAAATCATGTTTGGAACAGGATTCTTTTCTGGTCTTTCTAATGGTTTGAATCCATTAGCTTTCTTTGGTTTTACTGTAGGCACTTTCTTGTCCTTCAGTATATTTTTCATAGAATCCAGCGTTTTTTGCTGTTCATTGATTTTTCTACTAACACTTGTTAGCTTTTCTTCTTCCGTTTTTGGAAGTTCTTTGATATAATCCAGTTTGTTTTCCAATTTTTCTAATTGGTGGATTATAATAGGAATTTTTTCTAGATGTTCTTGATATCTAGATATTTCTTTCTGCAGGATCTGATATTTTTCATCAGAAGATTTTAATAGAGAATTCAGTCTCTCTATTATTAAATCAGACATTGTCCCCATTGGGGATTCCCTTGCGGAGCTCTTTACAAGCTCTGATACCAGTGATTTGCGGATCTAACCAATGCTCAGATAATCAAGAGGTTTTTGTTCCTCTTTAAGAACATATAGGAGATTTTCAATCTCTTCTTCAGAGTTATAAATTCTTGTTTGAATTCTATAGATGATATTCCAGTAGTCAGGAGTTTCTCTTCTAAGATTTTCTCTAATCTTCTTTAATTTTTTCAGCTTTTCTCTTTCCTGTCTTAATTCTTTGATAGTAGTATTACAGATAGCGACTAATTCAAGTCTGTTGACGATCGAAATGATGAATAGTAAAACGTACTGTTTACCTTTGAACTAGAGGATGAATTTTAGCTATTGTATTTATTTAAACAAATAATTTCAAGATGGGCCCATCACGTTTCATCAAAACAGAAAAGTTTAAGCAAAGCAATATGATAAGAGCTTTATGCAAATAATAGACCGAAAGAAAAAGGTGAAGGGTATTGATGGTAGATTTTTAGAAGAGACGGGTAGGTGAGAATAAAGAGAACAAAGACATGGGTAAAGGAGAAGAAAAATAAGACACTGGGGTGTATGGGAAGTATTTTGTCAGAACTGGGGTGTATGAGCATTAACCCTAAAAATTGTCCACTTACCCAAACACTCTAAGAGATTATTTTCCTAATACCCAATTAAGTATTTTTTTTATTCTTTTTTATTTATTTTTGGGACAATTTTGCCCTCTCCTTCTTTGTCACTTAGTGAGAGAAGTCATCAGAGACCTTGCTGGACTCCGGTGACCAGTGGCCGGCCGGGGACTCCGGCGACCGATGACCGGAATTCGGCGACCTGTCACAGGAATCCGGCTACCGGACTGGTGACTGGATTCCGGCGTCTGAATTTATTGCCCCCTAATAATACCCAGTAACCATATTATTGCCTCCGAATAATCATATTATTGCCTCCGAATAATCATATTATTGCCTCATAATAATTATATTATTGCCCCTATTAATCATATTATTACCCTCCAATAATCATTTTATTGCCCTCAAGTGAATTGCATAAACACCCAAAACTAAAATGATTACATTACAGACACAATGGATTCACTTTTTTTTCTTTTTTTTCCTTCCCCATTATCGGAGCTCACAGTATACCAAAAAAAAAAATGCTCTAGGCACCCACCGGAGTGTGAGGCTGGTGCAGGAGTGGTCGGGGCGTGGTTGTGTAAGGGGAGCGGAGTCGAATCGGGCTGGGATCAGAGTCGAATCGGGCTGGGATCAGAGTCGGATCGGCGTTGGGGCTGAGTTGTGGCAATGGGCCTTGGATCGTTGGATCGGTGGTTTGGGTGACGGCGGCGCTCGGAGGTTGAGACCGAGACGACTCCTTGCTCCCATTTACGACACCATCTACGTCGTCATCTCTGATTGTGATTTCTGACGCGCTCGACGGGTTCCTATCTGACCGGAATTCCCACATCGAGACCAGCGTCTCCGGGAGCTTCCACAACGAGGGTTTGTTGGCCTATACTAGCGCGAGCAGCAGCGACTGGGATGGTGGGCTTTGACGGTGGGCTCGAGGTCGACGAAGATTGAGCCTGGGATGTGCTTGCCGGCGCTGGTCTCGGAGAAGAAGGTCTTGTCGATCGGCATCAGGTCTTGTCGACTGGAGAGAGAGAGAGAGAGAGAGAGAGAGTATGAGGGCAATACTGTCAAACACTGTTGGATTGGGTAAATTGGGTTAAAAAATTCATAGTGGAGTAAGTGGGCAATTTTTAGGCTAAAATTGGGTAAGTGGTCACGACCCCTTATTTATTTTTACTAGTGTTTTATGGACTATCACAATTGTGGAACAGTTTTATTTTTATTTTTAGAAAAAAAAAATAGTTATATCTGTAAAATATGAGATTTTTTTTAAGGAGAATTGGGTGTCAGTCCATTAATATCAAAATATAAATAATATTGCAAATAAAATAATTCACCTAAAAGTAGGACTACGACAAGATTGAATCATCAGTAAAGAGCCCTATGCCTAAAACCAAATGAAACAAGATAACTAGGGCAATCTAACATGCAACATTATCCTAAAATTAAGACCAAAGTAACCAGTAACCTGACACTACTAGGGAAAGTTCTGAAACAACTAAAGAGCTAACCCTAATTTATTCATGAAACCCTATAGCCACCCTATGTAGAGGGTTCGTCCCCAGGGCACTTGAATGACCTAGTGGCCCAAGATAAAGCATAACATACCCAGAAAAACTTTGGGCCCCTTCTAGCCAGCCAGCACCGGCCCAATACCAACAACAACCCTAGCAGCACATGTGTCCAAGAATTGGACCCCAAGCCCAGACCCGAAATAGGGTCTAGACCATTTTCGGTCGAAAAGCCACGACCTGAGCGCACCACCACCTCTGTCGTTGATAGTCTCACCTTCCGCAAAACCAGAGGCGCTGGTTACCTACATTCCAACGACAAACATAGAGGTCAACCTACCATTCTCGATCTGTAGCCTTAGCTGAGCCGAAGCAGCACATCCACAGCTGGACCACCATGGAAACAGAAGCACCAAACTTTGCCACGCAAGTCCACTATGCCAGAACCCCAGCCACAAAGCCTCCACACAGCCACCAGATTGCCAGAAAGAAGACCATTCCACCGAGCATCCATTAATGAAGTTGTACATATATAGTATTGCCAAGCACAATCAGTTAGGAATTGAGGCTGCCTCTATATGTCCAAAACATAACAAAGATGTAACCTCTAGGAACACCAGCAGATGGGTTATCGCTTGAGCTCAGGCTCAGGCCGAAAGCAACCATGATGCGCCCTCACGCTCCACATCAAGACAACCTCCCAGAGAGGCCAAAAGGTACAGAGTTGATGGGCATCAGTCCTATATCGGATACCAAATGGAGCTCACTCCCTACTTCACCTATAAAAGGTCTTTCCCTCTCTCTTCATTCATTACGCATTTATTACCTACTTAACGTTACTTTGTTAATATATATACATTGATTGACTTAGGCATCAACAGGTGACGCTGGCACATCCCCTCACTATATCAATCGAGACTTCAGACCCTTGTCCGAGTTAACAAGAGCAGGTTACCTCCCTGTATCTTGAGTATTAACATTGGTACTGTCTGTGGGAACCCTTGATCTGAAGGTTACTCACTCATCACTACCATGACTAATGGAAACGAGGAAGGTGTCGTCGACTAATCAAAGCAGCCTGCCAACCCTCAGCCAGTAAATCCCAAAGCGCCCACAGCGCGCATACTAGAATTCAATATTCCACTTAACCCTGACGGTCAGCGTCAAGTTGTCACCCCCGACAACCCTCTGCTACTCTCCGTGGTGGAGAACAACCCTAGCGGTAGCCGGCAGTAAATCCGAAGCTGGGATCTTGAGGCCAAATTGGAGTTGGCACTGGCAGAACTACATCATGCCAATAGAGAACATGAATAAGAGCGAAAGGAAAAGGTTGTAAGACCTCGGAAATTTGTTATTAATTCCTAAATGTTTCTTGAGATTAATAAAAGTGTTCTTTTGTTCGATTTCGTGGTTCGAGGGTGGAGTGGAATTATTTTCGGGCGAATAATTATTCGAAGTGCACGTTTTAGGGGGTTACGAAGTTTGACTTTTTATATGTTTAGATTCTGTGAGAGCTTCCTCCACGGAAATCGTAGAGCGCGTCGATACGAGTTCGTGGACATGCGGAACGCGGAAATCGGAGTTCGTATGAAGAAGTTATGACCGTCGGAAAAACTTTCCATTTTGGTATATATGGGATTTTTCCGGAAAATATCAGAAAAATCTGACTTTCCATTTTGGGAAAGTTTTATCTTTTCTCTCTCCCCGAGCCCGCGTCGCACCTTCCACTTCGCGGCTTCGTTCTTCCTCCTCCGGCCACCATAGGACTCGATCCAAGGTGGGTTATGTTAGCCTTGCTGCCCTCTACACATCTGTGGAAGCAATCGAAGGTGGGTCGAGCTGTAGCTCGTGCTACGACGTGGAGAAAAGTCCGAGAAGAGGTCAGAATCGCCTCAATTCGCCGACTTCCATTCTCCCAGCTCCGGCCACCTTTGGCCGTGGTTCCAAAAGAGATTTTGCACTCCAAGGGACGTAGATCATTTTCCCCAAGGTGGGTTGCATCGACTTCATCTGTGGAGATCGAATTGGAGCGAATTCAAAACTAGGGTTCATCGGATCCGTCGGCTTCTAAGGTAAAATTCGACCGATTGGTTTATAATTGGACTTTGGTGTAGTTATGAAAGTTTCAATTGGAGTTGAGATGAAGAACTTTGATGTTGGAAGTTTTGTCAAATTTTGACTTTGGTTTGGTGGCGGTGGGTTCCGGCGGCTTCCGGCAACCTCTGGGGCAGTTTCTGCTCCTCAGTGCGATCTACTCGTCGATAGGATTCGGCCATTCGATCTACTTGTAGTTTTGATTTATTGATCATTGAAGTGTTCCGTAGACGTTGGATGGTCTCGGATGAGGATCCGACTGTTGGATCGTCGTATAATTGTGTTTTGTGAATTGTGTGCTTTGTGTTGTATTGAGTGTGGCCTTGATGTGATTAGGTGATTGAAGGAATTGTGTGAGCAGAGTATGGATGATTTTGTGCTTGTCTTGGTTTGTGTGAAGACGCAGCAGGATTTGGAGGTGAGTAAATCTCACGGTGTTTCGGTTGATAAATTAGTTATGTTTAATTTAGTAGATTTAATTGTTAGCATGAAAAATCATTTTCGAAACAAATTATTTGTTTTAAAATATATGAACTTGATCGACAATGGTTCATGGGTAGGTTAAAACAATGTTTTGATATAAAATGATTTTCGAGAGGAATAATTCATAAAATTATAGTTGGAATTAGTGGTCATTCCTGTGTGAATGACTACATATATATATATTTACGTGGAATATATATATGGATGGTGTGGCGTTGTGATATGTATATGTTTGATGGTTATATTGTTGAAAGAGTGAATTGAAAGTGTGATGTGACATTGTGAGTCGTGTGAGATTTCCTTAAAAGGTTTTGTTCTGAGGGCCTAGTGGTCCGAAGTCCGAAGGTTACAAGTGGTAACCTGGGTTTTGTTCTGAGGGCCGAAAGGTCTGAAGTCCGAAGGTTACAGTGGTAA
The DNA here is from genome assembly GCF_958449725.1 of Rosa rugosa. Lineage (NCBI taxonomy): Eukaryota > Viridiplantae > Streptophyta > Magnoliopsida > Rosales > Rosaceae > Rosa > Rosa rugosa. Next base: position 34,310,711 of record NC_084825.1, read on the forward strand.
ACCTGGGTGTAATGATATCGGATGATGTCTGCAGTTGTACTTCTTGGGGGATAACTTGTGTTATGGCACTCAAGGGTACATCCTGTCTGCAGTTGTACTTCTTGGGGGATAACTTGTGTTATGGCACTCAAGGGTACATGCTGTCTGCAATTGTACTTCTTGGGGGATAACTTTGTGTTATGGCACTCAAGGGTACATGTTTTTAAAAGTGAGTTCGGGTGGATTCTTTCCTTTATTGTCCATTGAGGGACTTGAGTTCTTTCTAGAGTGTGGAGTTGATTTCGATTTTATTTGAATTGTTTGTTTTTATTGAATCTCCTGAACTAAGTTATATGCAGGGATTACTGTCTTTTGAATTGTTTGTTTTATTGTAATCTCCTGAACTAAGTTATACGCAGGGATTACTGCATTTTGTATTGTTTGCTTTATTATAATCTCCTGAACTAAGTTATATGCAGGGATTACTGCTTTATGTATTGTTTTTTGTAATGTAAATTCCTGAACTAAACTCTATGCAGGGATTTATATGATTTCTTTTGTTTGTTTTCATGTGATCTCCTGAACTAAGTTTCTATGCAGGGATTATTGATTTTGCTAAATTCTTATTGTAGGTACAGTTGTGGGTTGTGATCTGTAGTGATTGATAAATGAGTTGGGATGACATGATTTTGGCAACCGCATTATGTTGAGGGAAATGAATATGATTTCCTAGTTGTGCCGTTGAGGCAAAGGAATAGTGATCTAATAGATTGTGGAAAATAAGATAAAATGAATTGAGAGACAGAGCATGTGGGTTTTTAGTTGGGTTGAAATTGTTGAGCATGTTATTGTTTAATTTGAACTTGATGTTCTTGTTGCTTTAATTCTTCTCACGAGTTGAGAAATTATAAGCATGCGTGACGTGAATCACTTTATTTGAGTTTACTCGTACGGGCTTAAAAAGCTTGCCGGGTTTGTTTTGTTCAATCCCGGTGCACTATTCTATGGTGTAGGGTTTATTGTACAGGTTAGAATATCAGGTGATCGTTATCGAAGTTGAGGTGGACTTTCCGTCACGTGGGTGTAGAAGGGCGCTCATACTTGTAGTCTTCCACTCTGTAGTGAGTTGGTGAGAGTGGTTACATGTTGAATTGATATTCAGTTTGATTTGTAAACACTTGGTGATGTGATATTTGACTCTAGAGAACGAGTCGGTGTTGACATAGTGAGTTCAGTTTGTTTGTTGCTTAGTTTTAATGAAAAATTTTCTATGTGTGTTTTCTTGTGTTTGTTCTCGCATTTCGGATTTGAATTTTCTTTATTCAAAATTCGGGGCGTGACAAAGGTAGCAGCTCAAAATCAAGTGGCAGAGTTGTTAGCAAAATTCGATGAGCTAAACAAGGCGTTAGGAAGCAGCAGCCACCCCATAGAAAGAGCTCACTCATAGAGTGCAGGACCTGATGCTGGTATTAGGGTCACGGTGGTACAGTGCCACGAGTCGACGTGATACCAACAAACTAAGTATTGCAAATGGGCATTCTATTCAACTTTTTGGAGCTGGAGGGATTTGGCATGGCTCCGCGCCCAAGACTAGCCAATGAATAAGTAGTAGACTCACACCCGGCCAGCCGACAACTTCTTCAGCGCTGGACAACCTGGGGAGGTGGTTAATCAAGGGTACTGTGCCAACAACAAGCCCTTGTCAACAACTAGGCCCACCCCAAGCTCATCGTTGACGTAACCACCTTGATCCTTGACAAGGTGCGAGAGTTGAAGGAGAGGCTACTATGAAAGGAAGCAGGCACCCCAACGACAACGGCCAATCTGCTATTTGCTGCACACCATGGCCTATTCACTCACAAAATTCTATAGACAATAAGGCCAGCCTACGCCAAGACGCCAAAAATTGCCCAAAATAGTGGGCTGACAGACTTTTTAGTGCACATGGACACCTTCAAGAAGGTCACCAACAACAAAGATTTTGATGACATAACCCTGTGTCACTTGTTTAGTGAAATGCTAGATAGCGAGGCCATGAACTGGTTCTTTGAGTGCCCGCAAAGCTCCATAGACTCGTTTGCTACCTTGTCGAACCCTTTCTTGTCTCATTTCATTCTCATGACAGAAAGGCACCACAACTCCAGTCAATTGTTCAGAATTAAGCAAGGCCTTTAATGAGTCGTTACACACATTTATTACAAGATGAAGAACGGTAACATCAAGGTGTAGAGACTTCGATAAGCTCATAGAGCTGGCTGCTTTCAAGCAATGACTCCTGAAAAGCCACTTCCTCTACCATCTTAACTACAACTGCCCAAACGCAACCTATGACCACATTATGAATGAGGAAATCTTACATGCGCAGGCAGAGTACAACACCTATGGCACCACACTACCACCACCACTACAAACTCCCAATAAAAGTACCTAGCCATACTTTTCCCATCAAACTACCATTAGCAATCAGCCAAACATGATAGGAGCATTTTAATGCGACATTTTAAATGTTATTTCCTCATATTTACTTAGTTATTTCCTTAAATAAATCATTCTTGTTTAGGAAAGTTTCTATTTTTAGTAAGTTTAATAAAAGTTTCTTTTTTTAGGTCCATGGAGCAAACGAAGCTGGAATGAGCTCAAAAAGAGAAAGAAAAGCTAGAGGACGTGATGTTGAGAGAAGAGTCCTGGAGGTACTAGGAGACCACATGGCTTGAAGATGACACATGGAAGCCCAAGATCCTTCTAGATTAAATGTGGATTTCGGCAAAATGGGAAAAAGCCCAATTGATTTAGGGTTTTTGGACGTAAAAGAGATATTTTTGGGGAGAATATATATTTTTCCTTGAAAAATGGATGGAAATCATGGAGTTAATGTCAAAAATCAAGAGAGGATCAAGGATAATGACACCATGGAGAGATTTAAGGGAGAAAATGTCCAAAACAAGTCCAGATTCATTCCTATTTTCACTCAAGAGCAATTTGGCCGAAAATTAAGAGAAAAATCAGATAAAATCTTGGGAAAATCAGCAATAATATATTTGGAAAGATTATGGAGTTATTTTGGAGTTTCCTGATTGGTTGAGTGACATGGCAGAGCTGACGTGGCATTAATTCATTGGTTGGAGCTGTGTGGTGCAACCAGAAAATTCCTTGGAAATTAAATTCATGAAGCCTTGCCTTCCCCTATATAAACCCCCCTATGCTACCCACCAAAAGAACACAATTCACCACAACACACCACCACCCCTCTCCCTCAGAAAATAAACATTAGAAAAATTCTCTCCATTCTCTAGTCTTCAGAAGCTTTGCGTCTCAAGCAAGGAGGAAAAGAAGTCATGCAATACATCAAAATCCTAGCCGCCATCCACCCTTGTGTCGTCCCTAGAAGATTGCTTGCTTTCAAGGATCTTCAAGTTCTTCGTCTCAAGGCTTGTCATCCATCTTTCATGGTGTATTTCAAACTTTCTTTTCTTTTCCTTTGTTTGATCCGTAGAGTTATGAATTCTAGTTAACATGACGTTAAGGGCAAGTTTAAAGCTCGTTTATATGTTTTGAAATAAAGTTGTGATTTTTATATGTTGATTTATATGTTGCTTATGTGAGATTGCTTGATTGATTTTGGATTACAGAAAACTTTTGCATGTTTATGTTCTTTGGTGGCCAACTTAGGATATATGCATGTAATTGGAGCTAGATTTAAGTAGTGAAGGCTTAATTTGGACAAAAGTCGAAATCAATTAAGGAGGATTGCAAATAGATGAGTATTGTCATACTAGGTTGTGCACTTTGGTTGACATCCTTTCTTTGTTCTTTATGCATTGAATGTGTTCTTGAGTAGCTAGCTTTCTAGACTATGATTGCATGTTCAATATGATTGATTTAGGTGCTTTCACTTAGATTAATTATTGAAGGAAAGTACAAAATGGGAAATCGTTTGCTTTCTAACGTTTCACATGGTCAACTTTTTTCTCATGACATAGAAAATCAACTATAGGAATTGTAATTGGATTTCATTCATATGATTGTGGTTTTGATCTTTGTTCCTTGCGTTCCACCCTTGTATATGTGTTTTAGTATTTTCTTTATTTTATTTATTTTAATTTTCAAAACTCTAATTCTAAAACCCCCTTATTTGTGTTTACTTGTATATATTTTTATTCTTTGTTTTATTTTTGTAAATAATACTTTTTACTTTTATTAACTCTTTGTTTGTTTTTGCAATTACAAGTGTACCCTCAATCCCCGGTTAGAACGATCCCTACTTATTCTATACTAACGATGACATTTTACAGGGTTAAATTGCGCGCTTGCTTTTAGTGCTGTCAAAACACAACCCCACTATTTATGTCACATGCGTACAGAGGTGCAAACACCGGAAATACACGGCTCAGTGGCCACTCAAAGAGGCTTAAGTCCTAATTCCACAAGGTAGGCCCATGGCCCAACACATATGCTAGACTCACATTCCCAATGTTGGTAGCCCACATCTGGACCCACATGGCAAGAAAGGGTGACAAGCCTTAACCTATACACTGTAAATACATGCACCTCTTCTCATTCAAGGTAAGCCACGACTCTTCACTTACTCCTACTTTGTTTACATCCTTACATGTATCTGACTTAGGCATTGAAAAGTCAAAGACTGGCAACCCTGGTCTTCCTTCTGACCTATGTTCATGGTTGACAGGTATGGATCGTGAAGATGGTAGCTCTCACAGCCGTGACCAAATCCCACATCAACACCCACAGCCAAATGACAAAAAGAGTGATTGGCCGCAAGGCAATTACCAAGACAAGCGCCAAAGAGACCAACAATATCACGACGTTAAAGGCAACTGTTCCTTTCACAACGATCGTCGCGATAATCGCAACAACAGGCCAGTTGCACCTTAGGCGTGTTATGAGGTCTTCACAGTCCTGACGGCCTCATATGAGTAAATTTACGACGAGTGTAAAGACCAAATTCCTCCACCACTGCCAATAAAGTATCCAAGAGTAGGGGAACCCAGAAACACGGGCAAATGATACAAGTATCATGAAGATAATAGCCACAATACAAATGACTACAATGCGTTAAAAACTGCGATTGAATCACTCTATAGAGAGGGCAAACTACAACAATACAAGGTACACCAACCAGCACCAGTGATAGCTAATATTGAGTCCATTCATCGTATAAACACAATTGACTGTGACGCTCCCATCACCAACATGTCAAATAGAGCGAGAAAGCGCTATGACATTACCAATCACCCAAAAGAAGTCTTTAATATTCGTTGCGAAAGGTCCGCCAAGCTGAGCAAAAATGATTGGGAGCCCATCACATTCTTCGAGGAGGAGGAGCGTGGTGTCCACCTACCTCATGATGACCTATTTCTGATTGACGCAATACTCAACACGTGGTCAGTTGGTCGAGTGCTTGTGGATTGTGGCTCTGCCGTCAATGTCATTTTTAACGGTTGCTACAAACAGTTAGGGGCGCAATAGAAAACTGTTACAAGATCAGGCACCCTTGCTCAACTTCTTCGATGATGTAATTCGGCCCTTGGGTTCCGATTACAAGCACTTATCAATTGGATCTAGCCCCTACACTACAGAGATCCATACTGAGTTCATAGTGGTGGATTGTTGTAGGTACAAGTTTTGATCAACTTGGTGTGTTGGCATTCCCATACAAAACGGGAAAGTATCTTTGCATTTTAATGGGTTTAATATCTTTTATTCATTTAAAGATATTTTTATGTGTGCCAAAGTGTATTATTGATTTCCTAAGTATTTTAGGATTTGGTGTCCTTAATTGTTTATAGGGCTAAATACTAGTTAGTACCATGTGGTTTAGGTCCAAAATCAATTCAGTCCCTGGACTTCTAATTTCATCAAAAACACCCCTGCACTTTCAATTTTGATCTAATAGGTCCAATTCGTTAATATTCTTTCAAATAGTTGGATTATTTGTTGAAAAACTATTTATTTTTAATAGTAAGACTCACTCCTAAATTGACAATGCAGACCACCTTGACGCCACATCATAAAACATAGGCCATATATGATCCACATTAACAAGTTAAATAACTCAATTGTCGGAAAACTAACAAATTGGACCTATTAGATCAAAATTGAAAGTGCAGGGGTGTTTTTGATGAAATTAGAAGTTCAAGGACTGAATTGATTTTGGACCTAAACCACAGGGTAGTAATTTGTATTTAGCCCTTGTTTATATTTCTTTTAACACAAAAAGATTTGTTTTTCCTTGTAGAAGGTGGATTAGGGTAAAAAACTGTTAGATTGTTTTTGTTTTGGCACGGCAACTATTCTTGGAGGGTGGAAAAACAGACGGCCATAAAGAGGACCTGCAACGCAAGAATGTTTGGGAATTCTTGCTTGCTTGCTTAAGTTTGAGTCTTCACAATAGTCAAAACACTTGGTTCATGTATAAGTGTTCTTGATCATCTTTCATATGCATATATTCTCTTGAGGTCAATAGAGAGGCTGTGAAGAAAGTAGAGCAATATTTGGCGATCGTTCAAGTGAAGAAGGAGTTCAAGACGGAAGACAAACTTCGTATTAATTTTGTCTAATCATTGTAGCCGAGCTAGTGCTATTCAAGTTTGTAAAGAACATATCCTTCATCATAAATTAATTCTTATTTTGGGTTCTCAAGAGTAAGAGCCCCGTAGTGTTTTTAATCTCATATTTGAGGTTTTCACTGCATAACCAAAATCTGGTGTTCTGTTTGTTAATTTTGGTTTCTGCTGCCCAGTAAGGATTGATCTGTGCATTGCAATCTCCGTTTTCCAGAAAACACATTCTGTCCTTGTATTTCGCTCGACATCAGAGCAGGTTCTAAAACTTTTTAGTTGATCCGTGATCAAGGATGGAACGTGAATATAACAGAGCCTCCAGTTTGATAAATTGCCCCCCTTTGTTTGATGGTGAAGATTACTCACAATGGAAGATCATGATGAGGGCATTCCTCTACTCTCAGAATTAAAATATGTGGAATATAGTTGAGACTGGATGAGAACACCCCACCAAGGCTGAAGACTCAAAGAAAGTAGAAGGGACATCTGCAAGAGTTCTTAAGCCTAGGAAGGAATGGACAAAAGAGGAGGTTCGGAATAGAAGTTGTGATTTCAAGGCACGAAATTCCTTATAGACAGCTTTATCCAAGAAGGAGAGGGTGAGAATCAGCCATTGTGATACGGCTAAACAAGCATGGGATCTTCTTCAGGTCACTTATGAAGGAAATAAAAAGGTTAGAGGTCAGAAGCTTCAGAGTCTTGTTTTGGAGTTTGAGAACATGCAAATGGGGGAGGATGAATCAATAGATGATTTTCATGCTCGTCTTATGAATGTGACAAGTCAGTGTCACAGTCTTGGTGATCCTTTTGAAGAGCCTCGGATTGTCAAAAAAATACTTAGGTCTCTTTCATCAAAGTTTCAATCCAAACAGACAGCTATAGAGGAGACTCAATACCTAGACACCTATTCTCTTGACAAACTTATAGGTAATGTAATACCCTGAAAATTTGTTATTAATTTCTCAGAATTTCCTGGAATTAATAATATGTTCGTTAGTACGATTTTGTGGTTCGAGGATAAAGCGAAATTGTTTCGGACGATTAATTATTCGAAATACACGTTTTAGAGGGGTTATGAAGTTTGACTTTTTATACGTTATGATTTTGTGAAAACTTCCTTCACAGAAATCGTAGAGAGCGTCGATACGAGTTCGTGCATATGTGGAACGCAAAAATCGGAGTTCGTATGAAGAAGTTATGGCCATTGGAAAACATTTCCATTTTGAGATATATAGGAAAAAACCGAAAAAAATATCAGAAAATCAGAATTTCCAAATCTGGAAACTCCTTCTATCTCTTCCGGATTTCGGATTTGAGCGATTTTGGGTGATTTCGGCCTCTTTCTTTTTGAGGTAAATTTCGGCCTCTAGACTTGAAATTTGACTTTGGTGTAGTTATGAAAGTTGTAATTGGAGTTGAGATGAAGAACTTTTGTGTTGGAAGTTTTGTCAAATTTTGACTTTGGGGCGGTGGCGGCGCCGCTACTGTGGTGGTGGTTTCCAACCACTTCCGACCACCCCTGGAACAGTTTTTGTTCCTCTTTTTATTCTACACATCGATACGATCATTTCGATATATAGTTTGTAATTTTTGGAAATCGTATGAGCAAGTTATGAATTTTCAAAGTTTTAGGGTTTTCGGTTAGATCGGTTTTCGATCCGTTAGGAGTCGGCCGTCCGATTGACTTATAGTTTTGATATGTTGATCGTATAAGTATTTCGAAGACCTCGAGTGGTCTCGGATGAAGTTTCGCCTCAATCGGCATTACTTTTGGAATTTTAGGGCAAATGGGAGTTCGAAATTTAATCGTTTTTGATTCGTGGACTAAGTTAAGATCGTATTGTACTTAGGTGATTGACGGTGCATATTTGATCCCTTATATGCAGTGAGAAGACGCAGCAGGAGTTAGAGGTGAGTAAATCTCACGTGGTTCATTTAGGAACCGAGTTATTTAATTGTCGGAATTGATTGATAATTGTAAATCGTTTTCAAAAATAAAGATTTGTTTGAAATAATATGAACTCGATCGACTACGGTTCATAGGGCTACGGCTCACAGGTAAAAAAATGAATTTATTGGTTTTAATACGTATGAACTATAGTGGATGACTACGTGTGTATATATATATATAGAACCTTGCTCAGGTGCGGATATCCGCACCTAAGCAAAAACGTACGGATTTTGTGTTTTTCCCCACTTTTCGATCACACATTCACATCTTAACCGTTCAGTTTTTAGGTCCTAATGTATAGATCATCTCTGCAAAATTTCAGCCAATTTGGTGATCGTTAAGTCATCCAAAACTGCAGTTTACACGAACGAACCGAATCTGTCGAACCGGAACCGTTCGTATATATTGTTGTAATTTGCAGTTTTGAATGTCTTAATGATCACCAAATGGGCTGAAATTTTGCAGAGGTGATCTATACATTAGGACCTAAAAACTGAACGGATAAGATATGAAAATGTGATCGGAAAGTGGGTACAAACCGGAAATCCGCACCTAAGCAAAAAGTGCGGACGTCCGCAGCCAAGAAGGGCTATATATATATATATATACGTGAAATATATATATCTGGATGATGTGGCATTGTGATATGTAGACTTTTTAATGATTTATATTGTTGAAAGAGTGATTTGGAGTTGTGGTGTGACATTTGTGAGTCATGTGGGATTTTGTTCAAATGTTTTCTGATCTACGGATCTGGTGTCATAGTGGTGACAGTTTCTGATCTATGGATTTAGTGTCACAGTAGTGACAGAGACAATTATTATCGTAAGGCTGAACCTTGGTCGAGATGACAAGTTATGATTCAGTTAGAGGTCTGGTCTGTCTGCAAGGGTACTATCATGGTGGTAACTGTGTGTTATTGCACCATGAGTACGTAAATTTGAAAGAGAGTTTCGGGTGGTTGCTTTCTTTTGTTGTCCAAGAGGGACATGAGTTTCATATTATGTTGTGAGTTGGATTAATATGATTTTATCACTTCGTGATTTATTGGGAGTTGATGGGTGATCATCTACTTTAGTTGAAGCTGATGGGTGATCCTCGACTATCGACTTTAGTTTGGAGTTGATGGGTAATCATTGACTTTAGTGTGAGTTGTTTGACTTCTTCATTGATTGTCATTTTCATTCTAATTGTGTAATCTCCTGAACTAAACTATACGCAGGGATTACTATGGTTTTGGTTGTATACTTTTGGTGATTTCCTGAACTAAAATTCTATGCAGGGGTTGCCAGTTTTCACTTAGTATGATTTGATTTGTCACGGGTGTGATGTGTGTTCCTTAAAAAGAAAAAGAAAAGGATTTGTTGTTAGAATTAATCATTGTGTTGATTTATTGTTCTTGAGTTGACAAGACGTTTTGTGGTTATTTAAGTTTACTCACACGAGCTTGCAAAAGCTTACCAGGTTTGTCGTTTCAACCCGGTGCACTATTCCACGGTGTAGGGTTATTGTGCAGGTCGGAGTAACAGTCATCGAAGCTGAGGGTTGGTTGCTGTTGTAGCTTGGACGTTGAAGTGTACGTTAGTTTTATTCTTCCGTTGTGTAGTGAGTGTGTTTACTTATTGAATTGTCGATCAGTTTATTTGTAAACTCTTTGTATATTAATATGTGGCTCTAAAGAACGAGTCTGTATTTGATGTTGGTGAGCTCGGTTTGTTTTATTGCTTAATTTAAATGAAGAATTTTCTATGTGTTTTCTTGTGCTTGTTAAGTTTCGCGTTTCGGATTCGAAATTTCTTTATTCGAAATTCGGGGCGTGACAGCTAATCTCAACTCCTAGTGTAGAATGAATCGGTTAACTCCTATCCCTAGAATCCAAAGGTAAATGAGAATAGTCTTCCTCCTTATTACTTCCCCCTTGATGTAGATCCCGATGTTCACTAGATGACGGAATAGGCGGTGAACCATTAGAACTCAAATCCGAAAATGTAGTCCGACTAGTAGAGTGATCCCTAGAGGTGTTTTCGGATGAAGAATTAGAAGCTTGAGACTTTGAAGATGTAGAATGAGATAAAGAGGTTTTCCTTCCTTGTGCATCTCCGGGAAGTACATTTTCTTCCTCCCCGGCTTCCTTATCCACCCCTTTATTTCTTCCTTTTGTATACAAAGTCACATCACCCACTCCAATTTTCGGGGGTACATTTTCTTCCCCCTGGTTCCCATCCTCCTTTGAAATAAAAGTATGATGCATATGCACATTATCATTAGCAACATGGCCAAGAGGTACATTTTCTCCCCCCCTGGCCCCATATGAATGCAACACATTATCATCAGCACTAGCAATGTAATCCTCTACTAACACATGATCATCATCATTAGAATATGAAAGTGAAGAATGGAGATCATGTATAGGGGTGGAAACATGTGTATCGTAAGAATGTGATGTGGGGTCAGTGAGAGCATACATGTCATCATGCACATTCAAAGGGGAGTATGAAGATTTAGGCATGCGTACCGTATTGTCATAAACCCTCCCACTTCGAAGTGTAGTAATAGCCTTAACTTGTTCATGTCTCGGATTTTGATCCGGTTGTGTAGGTAATGCACAATGTGGACGTGCTCCAAGCTCTTTAGCTAATTGTCCCATTAGGACTTCTAATTTTCCCACACATTGAGCAAGTGAACTTTGACCTTGAGCAAGAATATTAAGAGTTTGATCGGTCTTCGCTTGGCTTTGTGTAAGAGAAGTATGACTTTGGGCTAGGGCAGCCAATATATCATCCATATGAGACTTCTTTGGTTCCGGTTGTGGTGCTTGCCTAGTTTGAAATCCGGGAGGAGCATTTTGTGTAGGATTAACACCCCCAAATGAATGAGAACTTTGACAAAACCCTTGAGTATCATGTGGGGCTCCTCCATAAGCATGTGTAGCACCAAAAGATGGCTCTTGGCCTTGAGAATTGTAACGAGATGCTTGCTGCCCATAATGATTTTGTCCACCAAATTGTGTGTTTCCATGACCGTGGGGACCAAAAGATGAAGAATTAAGGCCTTGATTCCCTCCATATGAATGAGAACCACCTTGGTGTGCATTAGAGGACCCTCCACTATCTTTCCATGAGAAATTTGGGTGGTTACGCCAACCCGGATCATATGTAGTAGAATAAGGATCATTTCTTGGTGGCCTTTGATAAGAATTAATAGCTCTAACTTGCTTCTTAACAAATTCCAGAAATTGTGAAGCCAAGTGACAATCATGAGTAGAATGATGTGGAGAGAGTGAGAGACCAAGAACGGCCCCCCTCAATGCACACTGGAAATAATATGTGAATGTAGGGTATCTAATGGCCTATATACAGAGAGTTCAGTGTGTGTAGTGTAATGCACTCACACAGAGTGATTCAATTAGTGTGCAATGAGTTATTTTTTAAGGAGAATTCCTGATCGTCAATAATTAAGTGGATGAGATTTTCTACTTTTTGAAAAGCAACAAACTCCAGCCACATAGAGTAAAGGCAAAGCGACATGGTGCCACAAAACCCATTGTGATACAGGCATTCAAAGTTGTATATATGTGTCAGTGTGTGCCTGTGTGTACATAAATTATGCATGCAGCTCTTAAGTTATCCACATATCCCTTATTTCTCTCTGTGAGCTAATTCCCATTTTGTAGTCTTGTGATCATAAATCATCATCATCATCATCATATATATATATATAGAGCCGTTCGAGAGCGGACGTCCGCAAACCCAGAAAAAGTGCGGACGTCGCTCCTCCGGCCTCGATCAAGCTTCGACGGCGCGGCGCGGCTTGCCGGAGGGGGGCTAGGGGTCTGAGAAGCCGGTATGCAGTCGGGTGGAGTCGCCGGCGACGAGGTTGCGGCGTTGCCCAGAAGCTTGCAGTTGCAGGTCCGGCCGCTGCCCAGAACGTGCAACCTCGATCTCCTCCGACCTCGATCGCTGCCCAGAACGGTCCGGGATGCCTCCGACCTCCCTCCTGCAAGCCACGCGCCGCTGTCGCCGCCTGAAAGCTGCTGCTGCGTCGACGTCCGCACTTTAGTGACAGTGCGGACCTCCGCCTGTGATCGGGCCTCTATATATATATAGCGCTTCTCCGGTGCGGACGTCCGCACTTTTTGCTTAGGTGCGGATTTCCGGTTTTGACCCACTTTCCGATCACATTTTCACATCTTAGCCGTTCAGTTTTTAGGTCATAATGTAGATCACCTCTACAAAATTTCAGCCAATTTGGTGATCGTTAAGGCATCCAAAACTACAATTTAGCATTATAAATACGAACGGTTCCGGTTCGACAGATTCGGTCCGTTTGTATAAATTGCAATTTTGGATACCTTAACGATCATCAAATTGGCTGAAATTTTGCAGAGATGATCTATACATTAAGATCTAAAAACTGAACGGCTAAGATGTAAAAATGTGATCGGAAAGTGGGTCAAAACTGGAAATCCGCACCTTTTTCTTCGGTGCGGATATCCGCATCTGAGCAAACTTATATATATATATATATATATATATATATATATATATATATATATATATATATACAGTCCGGCTACACTAAGGATGTCCTTAGTTTTTCTTAGATACGAATTTCCGGTTTTCACCCACTTTTTGATCAAATTTTCACATCTTAACCGTTCAGTTTTTAGGTCCTAATGTATAGATCACCTCTACAAAATTTCAGCCAAATTGGTGATCATTAAGGCATCCAAAACTGCAAATTACAACAATGTAAACGAACGGTTCCGGTTCGACAGATTCGGTTCGTGCGTGTAAATTGCAGTTTTGGACGCGTTAACGATCACCAAATTGGCTGAAATTTTGCAGAGGTGATCCATACATTAGGACCTAAAAACTGAACGGTTAAGATGTGAAAATGTGATCGGAAAGTGGGTGAAAACAGTAAATCCGTTTCATAAGAAAAACTAAGGACATCATTACCTGAGAAAAATCCTATATCAGTCCGGCTACACTAAGGATGTCCTTAGTTTTTCTTTAGTACGAATTTCCGGTTTTCACCCATTTTCCGATCAAATTTTCACATCTTAACCGTTCAGTTTTTAGGTCCTAATGTATAGATCACCTCTGCAAAATTTCAGCCAAATTGGTGATCATTAAGGCATCCAAAACTGCAAATTACAACAATGTATATATATGTCTCTAATAATCAGTCCTCTCCTGACTCTCCGTATTAATTTACAGGAATCGGACATCGATCTTTTGTGGTCTTAATTTGGCTGGGTGTACGTTTATAGTCAGACTCTCTAGAGCTCTATATTTGTCTCATAAAAACCTTGAGATCAATATGAATCCCCAGCAGCCCTCTGATGTATCGATTGAGTTAAGGTTTGATTCTTGACTTTTAGTTTCTAGATAAACGTTATATATCAGATAACAGAAAAGATCAATCTCTTCCAATATTAAACACCAACTGTGAAGTTATATCTTTGATTAACTAATGTAGTGACATGTTATTTGTTTACTTTACGTGCAGAATGTGTGAGCATCTAATTGTATATCTTGTTTACGTGCGGAATGTGTGAGGATCTAATTGTATATCTTGTTTATTAATTAGTAGCCCACATCGAAACTTAAGGGGGCGTTCTGACAATGAAGATGGAGCTGGACATAGACCGAGTATAATGTGACAAATATTATTACAGAGAATACTTGGTCCAAGTGATGATGAACCAACTAGTTATTTTCCGATATGGGAAGACATATTTAGAATATCTTGTGCACTTGCTGTCCTTCTTGATCCACTGTTCTGTTACATTCCTATCATTGATGAGGAACATGTGTGCTACTATTGGCACCAGAAATTGATGTGGACATTTGTTGGTTTACAATCCGTCATACAACTGTTTTATGCAATGGACATTTTTGTTTTCTGGAAACGAGTTCATCGCAGACGTAATGCTAATAGGACAGTACAAGCGTGCATATTTAAGTGGTTACCTATTATACCTCGCATATATATTTCTCTTCCCATTGCACAGGTATATATGTATGTACTAGCTCAATTCAATTTTTGTGTGTCTGTACGAAATGCTTATTTTATTTTTTTATTTAATGTGCACACACAGTACTCTTTAGATCATATCTTCTTGATAATTAGCCCTATTTTTGTAAAAATTCTACTATGGACCAAAGTCCCGGTAGACCATTGGCAAAATGGGGTATTTGGGTGCAAAAAATACTGATTTTTTGCCTTGGTGCAGGTGGACCAAGGTCCACACAAGACTTTTGCTATTTTTGGGGTCGAACAATCGGGGCTCGAGAGGACCGCCTTACTTGGCTCCCATCGCTTAGGTCCCAGACTCCCAGATAGCTCTGAATCAAATCTTGTCGGTGTGGGGCATGTGACAACACCATCCGACATGAGATAGTAGTAGTTGCAAAATATTTTGATCGTTATTATTTTAATTCATGTGTGTTAAAAAAATTTCTTATTTAGCTGAGGTAAAATTGTTGTGTAATGTGACTACAGGCAACAGTACTCATAGGAAGATATGCATATAATTGGGATAACTATATTTTTCTAGTTTTTTTCTATCCGGTGCAATATACACTACGGACTTATGGCACCTTTGGACTGATCAAGCAACCTCCTAATATGGAAACTGGAATAGGAAGATGGCTTCAAGCTATACTGGATTTTCTTCCATTCATCATTGCTTCACATGTAAGTTGAATCTTATCTCCTATATAAGGGGAAAAAAATTCTCATGGTGACTCAAACCTAAGACCTTGATCATAGATAGTGAATACTCTAATCACTGAGCTAATACCACTTCGTCGATATTATTTGTTTTTATACTTCACGTAAAAACTTTTATATGAAATTCATTGTGAATTCTTTGTTGTTCCTCAGTTATTTGGGGCCTTGTGGTACCATTTTGCCGCTGAAAGACATGTAGGTTGTTGGGACAAAGCCTTGAGGGAGATTGAATTTGAAGGATGTGAAGCTCACCATAATTTCTACTGCGGTGGTCCCCCGCTGACTAACATTGAAAACTGCAGCATGAGGACTGATAAACAACGACAGTATCATCCTTATTCCTTCAAGGAAATGGCAACATATCTCAATGCATCATGCCCTATAAATCCAGAAAATACAACAAAGTTCGATTTTGGTATATATCAATATGCTCTTCGATCTGGCTTTACAAGATCACCATATCTTCCACGAAAGTTCCTGCAATCTTTTTGGTGGGGCTTGCGGAATTTGAGGTTTGCACAATATAAGTCCGCTTTAGATTTCATCCTGAGAGGGAAAAAAAAAAAAATTTACACAGCAATTGTGTTCCCTTATCTAATTTGTTAATTAATTCCTTTATTACGTTCTTTATTTTTATTTTTTCGCACGCAGTTCTTTTGGCTCAAACCTCCAGACCAGTTTCTATACGTTGGAAATTAGCTTCTCAATTTTGATATCTATAACGGGGCTAGCTCTGTTTTTAGTATATCTCAATGCAAGAGTGCAGGTTGGTGTTGATTAGTAGTATTCAAATAAATTCATCATACATGAAATGAAGCTGAACTCCGATTCACTTAACTTATGAACATATGCAGGTGTCACAAAAAAGATCTGATCGGATAAAATTACGACGAAAGATGCAAATGATGAATCTAGACATAGATTTGTGGTTAAGTAGAAATTACCTTTCTGGACACAATAAGGAGTTGAAGAAATTGATCATGAAAAACGTATAACAAAAGCTTGAAGAAAACAAAGATGTTGATGTGCAAAATTTCTTCTCTCTTCTTCCTATAGTACAGAAAAGACAGATCATGAGTCTTCCGCGCTTGACCTCTCTAAAGAAAGTAAGTGTAATTGATTAATTATCTATTAAATCCGCAGGAATATATAGATCCAAACCTTGATTACTATTAATTGTTAAAAAATAAATAATAAAAACCTGCAGTCTTGTTGGGATATCTGTCCATAAGAAGATCCTCATTATCGATAGATGTTTCTTATTGGTTTATTTCTGCATTTTAATTTCTTGATGAGTACTAATTGTACATATGCAATCAATTTTTGTAGGTACCGATGTTCAAAAATATGAATATACGAGTGTTGGAAGCAATTGTTAAACATCTTGAGCCAGTGACTATTACTAAAAACTGCTATATTATTCGAGAGGGGGAACCAGTTTGGAACATGCACTTCATCACGAATGGCACCGCAGTGAGCTACAAAACTGGTAATCATACCAATGTTGGTGGATGTATGAATGATTCCTCAATCATTAAGTGCCTTGGGACGAACTTTTAGATTGGGCATTTGTATTTGCCACTATATCTGATTTGCCCTTCTCCACCAAAACTGTCATGTCGCAGACAAGAGTTGAAGCATTATCTATCAGCGCTCCGTTGTCTCAAAATTTCGGTTGCATTTTAGTTTGAACCCGCCTGACCTAGAACATTCTCCATTGGAGCATAAGGCAGCTTCGTCCTTGCGAGCAACGTGGCGCGCAACAGCAAACCGCGGCAGTGGGTGGAGCAGATTGAGGGAATTATTACATGAAGTATGATCGATCTTGGACTTATTATATATGAAGTCAATTTACCAAACACTCAGCTGCTTTGCTTTTCAGCCACTTATTTTCAGAAATAAGCAGAAGCCAGTTTTTCTAAAAAACACAGTCATACCAAACATAGCCATAGTGTTGGTGTGGTGGTCGTCGACCTCCTTTTTTCTTGTCAAAATAATTGCTTGATTACATCTCTTCCTTTAATAAAGGTGATGAATGATAAAACAGCTAGTTGTTTCACCAGATTGAGTGTCTTCCATAAAGCGATTGAACTTTATTATTTTTCTGAAGATAACTCATTGAAAGAGAGAGACGAGCAAGCAGCAAGCATTAACTTGTCAAACTTGTCCGACTTGCCCGGCAATATCTAGATTTGTAAATTGACCGGATTTGGATCGGATCGACCTAAATCCAAATCCGTTTACTTAAAAAAAAATTTGATCCAAACCCGCTCCGTTAACCCGGTGGATCATTGATAGCTCGATCCAAATTCGTATCCGCCGGATTAACGGATACCCGATCCGCTAATCCGACCCGTTTATAATTTCAAATATTTTAAAATTTTAAATAGTAATATTAAATTTATATCATGATACCTCATAAGATATTAATCTATACTATTATTAAGAGAAGAGGTTTTGTTAGCCAAAATCAAAATTTTTGACAGAAATGACCCTAAAATATTAAAATACTTTGAGAATTAATTAAATCACAAGGGCCATATGACAATTGCAAATTATATTTTTATTAACAAAAATAAACAAAATAAATCCCACAAATTCCACTTTTCTCTCTCACTAACCTCTCTCTGCAATAACTGTTTTCATCCATTATTTTTTTTTCTTTTTTTTTTTTTGAAAAGAAAAATACTTACTCACGCAGAGCATGTGTAGAGAAATGCTAGTAAAATAATAAAATAACATGAAAAGCAAGGACTAAAAAATCGAAATTTTCGGCGATATTTCGCCTAAATTTTCGTTTTTTTGACCGGTCAAAATTTTCGTGACCTTCCATGTAGATTTTGACTGATATTTTGGAGGTTTCCAGAAATTTTCGAAAATATCAGAATTTTGGCGATATTTTGGGTTTTTTTACGGAACCTTCCGACTCTTCCACCCTTTCTCCACATGCAAAGTCAACACCACTCTTCCATCATTTCTCACATGTGAGAAGGCTCGAACCTTGGTCACTCTATTGCTCTTTGAGAGCCTTGACCAACTCTGTTGCACATACACTTCTGTTATTTTTGCAACATTCTAATATATATTCATTTAGCTTACGAATCTGAAAACTTAGGTACATGTCCAATCAATAACTAACATAGAACAATCTATTACATTTTGAATTTAATTTACCAAATGTTCAAAAAATTTACAATAACATTTCAATTTTGAACTTCTATAAATAGGGTTTAGGGTTCCACTCATTCCTTGCACCGAGCAATGCATGATCCCTACTATAACTACCAGTACCAAAACCCGCAGCCAATCCCCCCAGACCCATATGGTTGGCATGTAAGTCAATACATGCAAAACTACAGAGGGGAGGTATCATTTAATGACTATTCCTCACAATACACTCAAGACTCTACATATAGAGATGTTGAAGATAGTGAAGATTTTGTACCTCATAGGTCTTCTACGTGGTTCTAAGTTACTCATGTAATTCAAGGTGTAATGTATGATATGCAGGGGCGTAACCAGTCACAAGGCTGGTTGGGCTATAGCCCAAGGGAGAATCAAGGAGAAAAAGCCCCAAGTATAGGTATTGCAGCCCACTTAAAAAAAAAAATATATATATTTATATATGTAAACACATCATATTAAATTATTAATCCTGACTTCCTTTAGTTCCTTTATTCCTTACCAGAGAGTAGCCGATAGCTCCTCTTATTGAATCTTGACTTCCTCAGTTCCTCTTCCTCAGACCTCAGTTCCTTTCCTCTTCCTCAGACCTCAGTTCCTCTCAGTTCCTCTTCCTCCGACCGAGTTCATTAGTTCGTCAGTTCGTAAGTTCCTCTTCCTCAGTTCCTCCAAGGCTCCAACCCGATTAGCTCCAGATCACCCACATAAAGGTAGTTCTAAGTTCTAATTTCATCTCTCCCAAGCCCCATTGATGGGTTTTGCTTGCAATTGACTGTGAGCTTTGAATTTCAGAGGCTTCAATTGAAGTAATCGGAAGACCAGAACTTCGTAAGAGATCATTGAATGGCAAAAGTCTGAAATCTTTCCAAATCGTGTCATTCCTGTGAGTTCTCTCTTTCTAATTCTCTGCTTAATTAATTGCTTGGAGGTCATGAGGTGGATCAGTGGATGTTTGAAATATGTGATAGGGATGGCGGATGGGCTATTGATAAATGATAATCGGTATATTAGTTGCTTTGCGGTGGATTAATTGGTTTGCGGAATTGCGGTGGCTATTGGATAATTGGAAGCTTGCAATATTAAATATGGATGTTTGAAATATGCAATATTATATGTGGTTGCTTTCAGTTGCTTCAGTTGCTTAGTTTTTGTTTTTTGTTGTTTTTGTTTTGGTTATAAGTTATAACCTGGTGCTTGAATCTTGATGTTGGTTTTTGGTTTTTGTATATATATATAATTTTAATAATGATACATATATTATTATAGGTATAGAATTGAGACAGAAGTGAGTTTTGATGTTACTTCTCTTGAACGTGGTCCTGGAATACGACGTCCAATATGCAAGTATCCTTTGAATGAGCGTGACAATATTCGAAGAGCTTATGTGGTCTTAGGACCATATCAACCCCAATTAAGTAGTTATCCATCTTCTTGGGATGGAGGTCAAGGTCGAAAATTTTGTCATAAATGGTTCAAAGATTGGCATTGGCCTGAGTATTCCATAGAGTTGGATAAAGCATATTGCTTCCCTTGTTTTTTATTTGATAGTTATCCATCCCATCATCCAGCATTCACTGAATATGGGCTTCAAGGTTGGAAGAATGTTATGTCCAAACAATCTGGCATTTTGGGTCATGTGGGAGGCGTTAATTCCCCACATAATACTTGCATGCATAAGTGGGATACACTAAGAAACCCATCTAAGCATATTGAAAGAGTGATTAGCACACAATCATCACAAGAAGTAGCAAATAACCGACTTCGGCTTAATTCTACTATAGAGAGTGTAAGGTTGTTAGCAAACCAATTAAGGATGTGCTTTTAGAGGTCATGATGAATCGGCTAATTCATCCAATGGTGGCAATTTCAATGCGGTTTTGCAAGCCTTTGGAAGAGTTAATTCAGAAGTCCACAAAGTCTTACATAATGCTCCTGGGAATGCCAAGTATATTTCTCCAATTATTCAAAGACAAATCCTAAATATTCTTGGTAACAAAGTTAGAACCAAGATTCGTGAGGAAGTGGGAGATGCTAAATTTTGTATCCTTGTTGATGAAGCGGTTGATGTGTCTAATAGAGAACAAATGGCTATCATTCTTCGATTTGTTGATTGTGATGGGTTTATTAGAGAACGATTTTTCAAAGTTATTAGTGTTGCAGACACTTGTTCTCAAACTCTTAAAAATGAGATATCCAAAGTCCTTGCCCAATATGATCTTCAAGTAGAAAATATGCGTGGCCAAGGTTATGATGGTGCTAGCAACATGCGGGGTGAATTTAATGGTTTACAAGCTTTGTTTCGTGAAGAGTGTCCATATGCATATTATGTGCATTGCTTTGCTCATCGCTTACAATTGACTTTAAATGCCGCAACTAAAGGAGTGCATGATATTTGGCAATTCTTTTCAACTCTAAATGTGATTGTTAATTTTGTTGATTCTTCTGCAAAACGGCATTCAGCATTAAGAGTCATCAGAGAAGAAGAAATTGCAGATTTAGTGGCTGCAGGTACCCTTGAGACAGGTACAGGGGCTAATCAAACTTGCACTTTGCAACGAGCAGGAGCTACTTGTTGGGGCTCACATCTTCGCTCTATTTCAAGTTTGATCAAGTTATTTGGAGCTACTCAAAAAACTCTTGCAGATTTGGTTGCAAATGGACCAAATAAATTACAAGGAGAAGCAAGGAGTGTAGGTAGGGCTAAGAAGCGTTTTGATTTTGTGTTTTGCTTGCTTTTGATGCATGATGTCATGAAGATTACTGACTTTCTTTGTCAGTCATTGCAAAAAAAAGCCATAGACATCTTGAATGCTCTAAATTTTCTTTCAATAACAAAATCAAAACTTCAAGATATGAGAGAAGATGGTTGGGATGATTTGATTATGAGGGTTGAATCATTTTGTTGTGAGCATGATATTGTTATGCCAGATATGTCTGCTCCTTACAAGAAAGGTACAGAGCGGGCTTGTGAACAAAATATTACAAATGAGCATTTTTATCGGGTCAATATACTTCATGCTGTAATTCAATTTCAGTTGGCAGCGCTGGATAGTAGATTTACCGATAAGTTATTGGAGCTTCTTGTTCTTAGTGCTACATTTGATCCACGTGATAATTTTCAGTCATTCAGATATGAAGATGTTTGCAATCTTGCTTTGAAGTTTTATCCTACGGATTTTTCATCATCTGATATGCTTGCTCTAGATATGGAGTGTGGATATTTTCTAACAGATATTCAGAGGGATCCAAGATTTGCCAAGACAACTTCTGTGTCTGATTTGTGTCGGCGGTTAGTTGAATCAAGAAAGTCAGCATTCTTTCCTATGATTTATAGATTGATTTGTCTTGTGTTGACTCTGCCAGTTTCTACAGCAACAACAGAGAGAGCATTTTCGGCTATGAACATCATCAAAAATAAACTTAGAAATAAGATGGAAGATGACTTTCTTGATGATTTGATGGTTCTCAACATTGAAAAAGAATTTGCTGATAGTATTGACAATGATTCTGTGATTGCTGAGTTTGAAATGAGTGGGCCTCGGAGGGTACGATTTAGTTAGTTTTTATTATTTTACAACAAGTTTATGCTTGTAACTTTTAATTTAAGGGGTTTTGGTTTTATGCCCCCCCCCCCCTATTTTATGTTTTGAATGATAATATTAAAGGCGTGAGGATGAGCCTCCCACTGGGTTCCAAACCTCAAAAGAAAAAAAAATTACGAGCTTGCAAAATTTGTATGCACTTAAATCCAGCCCAACCCCTATTCCGATCCTGGATACGCCACTGATGATATGTACAAAGAATGTATATAAGGAGTGATGGTTTAGCCTCCCATTGGGTTTCCAGCCATCAAAAAAAAATTAGATGTTTATTTCTAAAAATTTCAGAGTTGTCGGTGATTCAGCATTTACCGTTTCATCTTAAATTATTACAAATTACTATATAACAATGTTTATTCAAGGTTTTCTTTTCATATATAGTAGATAGCTGATAAAACAAACATATCCAAAAGTTTCACTTAAAATTTCCATATTTTTTTTTCAAATTTCCATAATTTTTCATGATTTTTTATCGAAATCGATATTTCCGTCGAAATTTCCATTTCCGGGACCATCGATATTTCCTCAAAACTTGATATTTTAGTCATTGATGAAAAGTATCACTAAAAGTAAAATTACATTATCAAAATTCTTAATGCTTCCTGGAATCTTGGGTGGTGGACTGTCCAAGATTCCAGGAATCTAAGGGACTGTCCCTTAGATTTCTGCAAAAAATTTGTATTATGTTCAAGTAAAACCCTAATTTGTGTTTGGCCCAAACTCTAGGTTACTTGACCTAGTGGTAATAGGGTTTAATTAGAAAAATCTAGAGATTATCTTTCCTTGTATGATTCAGACTCTATGCCTTGTAATCCTCTATATAAAGAGGCCCCTATTATCAATGAGAATACATAGCAAATTTCTCTCAATTTCTGATTCCCTAAAACACGTTATCAGCACAAAGCCCTAACCCTGAAACCCTAAATTAGTAGCCTTCAAATCCCAAAAACCTCCGCCGCCCACCTTGAAGCTCTCACCTCCAGGAGCCCAGAACCAGCCGGAATAGACCTGAACCGACCCCGGGAGTGACCAAACCGGCCTCCCAAGAAGAATCTGAAGATCTCCTACCTGGTTCGCCATCTTCCCGTCCACTCTACACTGCTACCTTTTGTTAGAAGCTGCACCTCGTCCCCAGATTCCGAGAAACGGAAAAATTATCACCGGAACCGGCCTTGAAATACCCGAACCGCCTGCCTGAAGCACCTGCACCCTAAACCGCCGACAACCCTTCCTATTTCAAGCCCCCATTCTTTTCCGAGCCCAATCCAGCCCAAGCCCAGAAGAAAGGAGTCGGACCCACGTGCAGCAGCCCACAGTCGGACCCACGAGCAGCAGCCCACATGCAAGCCCAGAAGAAAAAAAAAAAAAAAAGGAAAAGAAGAAGAAGGCGGACCCAGAAGGAGAAAGAAACAGACGCAGCCCAGCCTAGAAACTCGGCCCAGAGACAGAAGCCCAGTAGCCTTAAGCCCTCTGACGTCAGCACCCGCGTCCGCGTCAGCGTCACCGCCCACGTCAGCATCAGACTGCCACGTCAGCAGCTCGGTCAACCGCCGGTCAGCCTTTTTCCGGCGACTTTCCGGACCCTTTTCTGACCAAATTTTCCGGCGACCTATTTCGAGGTATTTTTTTCTAAAAGTTCCAGTTTTAAATTCAATTTCTCTTCTTTTTATCGGGGACTTGCAACCTCCCTTCTCCTACCCCCCTTTCTTCTTCATAGGGGAGACCAAAAGCCGAACTGTGGGGGTTCGTGCTCATTCCAAGCTTGGAGCTTGTAGAATCCTCCAAACTTAGAGTTTATTAAGAAGAAAACGATCGACAACATACATCATTGTTTCGATCTAATCCAAAACCCCTCTTGGAATCGGATTTTCTTGGAAGCGACTACGCTCAGAAAATCACTAATTTCTTGGAAGCGACTACGCTCAGAAATTTTATAATTTTTCGTGGTAGCCTTTTTCGCTCTGAAACTAACCCTAATCTTGTGTTGTTTTTCAGGATGAGTAACCTGAATAAGTTGAACTTTGTTCCACTGGAGACAACTGGCGCAGGATACCATAGGTGGGTCCGAGATGTGCGCCAACATCTTAAGGCTGATGGACTTCTGGAAACCATCCAAGAGCCTAGTCAAAACGTGCTCTCCATTGAGCAAGCTACTGCTTTTGAAGCAAATCAAACTAAAGCCATAATTCTCATGACAAGGCACATGAATGACGCGCTCCAAAGTGAATACCTCAATGAGGAAGACCCAAGAAAGCTATGGGTGGAACTTGAGCAGCGATTTGGCAACGTTCGTGACTCCCTGCTTCCTGATTTAGAAGTGAGATGGCATAGCCTCCGCTTTTGTGATTTCAAGTCTGTGCTTGATTATAACTCGGAAGCACTTCGTATCAAGTCTTTGATGGAGTTTTGTGGCAAAACCATAACTGATACGATGTTGATCGAGAAGACTCTCTCTACCTTCCCCATCTCTGCCCTGATGATTTCAAAGAATTATCGGATTGATGTGAATGCAGGACGTATCACAAGATTTCATGAGCTCATTGGCGCCATGAACGTAGCTGAGAAGCACGACAATATCCTTGTGAAGAACTATAATGCTAGACTCGTGGGAACCAAGTCTATTCCAGAGTCTAATTATAGTCGCGCCCCTAAGGGAGGGCGCTAGGAGAGAAACCCTAAGGAAAGGGATTATTCTGGACTTTCTAGTCCATATTCTCGCACCAAAGAGGAAGGAAACCGCCAAGATAGGCGTGCACGGAACCGTAGAGGTCAACGTGTGAAGAGAGAAAGAGGCAGAGCCTCCGGCTATGGTGGTGGTGCCACCAAGGATCATAGCCGTCCCCAACGCGCTCTAAGCGCTCCTCGATCAAGGGAGCCTGACCATGATGATGCTTGTCTTCGGTGTGTAGCGTCCGGACATTGGGCTAAAGCATGTACTGCACCCCAAAATGTTGCTAACGCATACAAGACGTATCGTGAAGCAAGGGAAGCAAATTACATGGAGCAAGAAGATCAAGATGACGATCTCGCTCTAAGGGTTGAAGACTTCAAAGGCCAAGATCCAGAGACTGGCGATTTTGATTAAGTCTTTTTATTTTTCAAGAGATGTAATAGGCAATTGCCATATATGTTTGTAGTAGATGCTAATGGTTTAGTATTTCTTCAAAGTAGTCTCACCCAAAGTAAGTGTGATGTCTAGGAAGGTTCTGAGATTAGTGGTACTTAAGTGAGCCTTGCTCCACCGACATCTATCTACTCACCTGGTCACATTTATTTTGGAATTACCGAAAAAAGTTAGACGACTACCATTATTTTGCATTAGCTAGCATTTTGGATTAGATTTTCTTTCTTCAAAGAGACAATGATGTAACTCCGTTGACTTATGAATAAAATTTCGAGTTCTTTTCATTATGACTTCATTTTAATTCTGAGCATATTACTTTGTGACTACGATGGCTGGGCCATCAGTATTAATTCAAGGACATGGAATAGCCCAAGTTCCCCTTGCCAAATGGCACCTTGATTACTGTCACAGAAACTATCTACGCTCCTAGGGCAAATCGCACCTATGGATAGCCAACGGATTCCATGCGAAAACGCATGTAGAGAACATAAATGAGTTCCTTTGCAATACCTCTAATGATTGCGAACAAAGACGCATCTTAGAGAAGTTTATGTGTCTCTCTAGTGGACTCTATGTCACTATTCGAGCTATTAATCCAATAAAAGTTATGAGAGAAGATCTCTTGGATTTAGACACATATTGGCTTTATCATGACAGGATAGGTCATCCTAGTCATGATATGATGATCCGTCTACTAAAGACTTCACACGGACATCTATTTTCTCGAGCGAAATGAAGCATGAATCAACAGTTGATTCTTGGACTAAGTGTGACCGCCGCCGACGTCCACCACCAGCCTAGGGCTGGCATAGTCCTTATCTATGACTCCATGGATAGCATACATTATGGTGATGACGCCCCAGGTGATATTGTAATCACCAACTTTGCTTCAAATAGCGTTTCAGACGCTTAGGCCCAACCAAAATCCTCATTGGTTGATTCCAAGGCCTCTCGCTCATTTTACAAAGCTCGTTCCTTAGGGAAGTTAGGACTGAGACCGTCCTATGCAAAGGATATGAAAATACTCATTCTGTTCTTACATAGAATCTGTGGGGATTCTGTGGACTAGTTAAACCAACTTGCGGACGTTTAAATATCTCATGATGTTGGTTGACACGCAAACACGCTGGTCACGTGTTTTTCCATTGTCCACTTGTAATGCTGCTTATTCTACAATCCTAGGAAATATCATATGACAACGGGCTCACTCCCCAGATCATCCTATTCTGTCAATTGGACTTGACGATGCTAGAGAGTTTACATCGAAGACTTTCAATGGTTATTGCATTGGGACTGATGTTGGACATCACATTCCCATGAACACACCCAAATGGTCTCGCGGAAATGTCTACGATGGTATTCTGAACATTGGTAATGCGCACCAATCTCCTTATATCCGCTTGGGGTGATGCAATATCGCATGCAGCTATGCTAATTCATCTACGACCCACCGCCACTCAATCTACCTCTGCGTTACAGCTAGTGACTGGGTACAAGTATCGTACTTACGCATCTTTCAGTGTGCCATTTATGTGCCAATTGCGCCGCCACAACGCTCTATGATGGGTCCGTACAGACGAATGGGCAACTACGTTGGATTTGAGACTCCAACAATCGTCCGCCACTTAATGCCCTTACAAGGCGATCTCCTTACCGCTAGATTTGCGGGTTGTCACTTTGATGAGACAGTCTTCCCGTCGTTAGGGGGAGATAAGAACATGGATGTTCAGCAGGAACGACAGGAATTGTCATGGCCTGTCCCCACTATGTCTCATCTCGATCCCTACTAAAGTGACGAGATCACACATCTGCTGCAAATATGCCTGCAAGGAAGTACATCCCTACAAGAGGACGTAGCGCCACCCTACACGGAGGTTGGCATGGCGCCAACGCCAAAGATAGTGGCACTCTGGCGTTACAGGCCATGGCCCCGGCTAGGATGCGTGGGAGGCCCGTGGGTTCGAAGGATGCTTTGGCACACTCCAATCCTTTGATCATCGACACTCAAAATCCGTCTCATGAGTATCTTCCGGGTTATGGTTATCGGTTGGGGACGCCTCAACGTCAGAACCTATTCCTGAAAAAATAGAGCTCTATGAAAATTACACTAGTGTACATGAGACGTGGGATAAAAACTCCATCATAATTTATGATGTAGTTGAGCATTTCGTTGCGCATGAGTTTTTTTAGTCCAATGATATCGAACCACGCTCTGTTGATGAATGAATGCCAACGTAGAGAAATTTGGCCTAAATGGAAAAATGCGATCCAGGTTAAGTTGGATTCTCTAACGAAGAGGAAGGTTTTTGAGCCAGTGATGCCAACACCTCCTAACATTAAACCTATTGACTAATAGGTCTTCGTTAGAGAGCGTGATGAGAAAAAAGAGATGGTAATCTCGCCTTATCGCGCAAGGCTTCTCACAAAACGCCGTGGAATCGACTACGATGAGATATATTCTCTCGTAATGGATGTCATTGCACTCCACTACCCTGTCAGTTTGGTAGTTTCCAAATAACTGATCATGCAGCTTACGAATGTGGTCACTACGTATCTCTATGGGGATCTAGATACGGAATATACATGAAGGTTCATGGTGAACTTCATTTACCCAAGTCAAGTGGCTCTAGACCACGGAGCGCGTTTGCAATAAGATTGAAACACTCACTAAAGTGACTACTTGATTAGGAAGGGATATGCCCGCGCGTTTCCATAACAAGTTTTAGATTCTATCGCGGTTCATGTTGGACATGATCTTCATTAGAAGCCCTTAAAGAGTTAAGGGAAACCGCTGAACACTTGAAATCCGATTTTGAGATGAAGGATTTTGGGAGAACACGATTATGTCTCGGTTTGGAACTTGAACATCGTGTTGATAGATGCTTAGGCATTTTGACAAGGTCAAGCCTTCAAGCACCCCCATGATTGTCCGTAGTCTTGATCCTGAAAAGGATTTTCTTCGTTCAAAGGATGATGACGAAGATGTGCTAGAGGCAAGAGTGTCTTACTTGAGTACAATAGGCGCATTATTGTACTTAGCTCAATGTACAAGACCGGACATCTCATTTTCCATGAACTTGTTAGCTAATGTATAGCTCTACGCCAACGCGATGCTATTGGATTGGTGTAAAAGATATCTTTCGATACTAGATGTACGACTGATATGGGCATGCTTTATCCCTACAGAGAGACGATGGATTCGGACCCATCACACACTAGGAACGCCGCCAACTCTGGCCTGCGTCCACTATCCCCATGCCAAAACAACATGTGTTTTGGAAGGTTTTGCTGATGTTGGGTATCTCTCTGACCCACACAAAAGTCCTCCCAAACTGGTTACGTGTTCACCATGGGTAAAGACCATGATATCTTGGAGGTCTACAGAACAGACCCTAGTCGCTATATCTTCAAACAATGCAGATATCATTGCTCTTCACGAAGTGGTTCGTGAATGTATATGGATTGGATCCATGATTACGCATGTTCGAAAATTTGTGGTTTGAAGTCTACCACAGATGAGCCTACACAAATGAAGCAAGGCTACATCAAAAGCGATAACACCAAAGATAATCAGCAATAACAGACTCTCCTCAAGATCAAAGTGAACTAGGTTCAATATGAGGACAGTGTGGCAGGCTTGCTCACTAAGTCATTGCCTAAATTCCACTTTCGAGAAACAAGTTTGGTAGCATCGTTTGTGGAAGTTATCCGAACTCCCATGACCGTTGTCATCAAGGGGAGATGCAGACATCAGGGGGAGATGTTTACATGTATGGTCTCGAAACGTGAAGGGTGTGTTGTGCTCTTTTTCCCCTTCGACCGAGGTTATTTTTGTCCCACTTGGTTTTTGTTACTCGGCAAGGTTTTTAGCGAGGCAACGAGAGAAGCACCGCGTTTGGGCAACACAAAGGGGAGTGTTCAAGTAAAACCTAATTTGTGTTTGGCCCAAACTCTAGGTTACTTGACCTAGTGGTAATAAGGTTTAATTAGAAGAATCTAGAGATTATCTTTACTTGTATGATTCAGACTCTATGCCTTGTAATTCTCTATATAAAGAGGCCCCTATTATCAATGAGAATACAAAGCAAATTTCTCCCAATTTCTGATTCCCTAAAACATATTACAAATTCTTCATATTTTATATTTTATATTTTTTAAAAGTAATAATATATTAATAAAAAATAATATTTTATTATTACGAAAACGGGCCGGATCATTAACGGATCGGATTGACCTAAATCCGTATTTGATCCGTTAAATAAACGAGTTAACGGATTCGGATCATTAACGGATCAATGGATCAAAATTTTCGATCCAAACCCGTCCAATATCCACGGATTTGGAGCGGGTCCGGATTATAATCCGGTCCATTTATAGGTCTTGCAATATCTTTGCCTTTTGAGTGCGCCGTCTTCCTTGCATCCACCCTTATATGTCACACACAGTTATAAATTATGCCCTGCAATATCTTTGTCATTTACATATATACTGTACATAGCGCATATATATATTTACAAACGCGACAATAAATTTGTCATCATAATAGTAAGACAAGTCTCATTTGTCTAATTTTACTTCTGGTAAAGATAACTACTCTATCTACAACCTTCTTAGAAATTTATCACTAAATTTGTTGTCAATGTTATAACTTTAGTTCAAATATATGTAATATAAAATGAATGTGATAAATTTGTTGTCGATGTTTTAATTTTGACTCAATTAAATTGTATTTTTAATTCAATTAAATTTTAATTTTAGTTCAACTACAGTAGATGTAAAATGAATATATGATAAATATCACAGTACCATAAATAATCCAAAAAATTATGATCCTCTTTAAACAGATATTCGATTTTGTTTATAATCCCAGCAATGGTAATGGCATTGGCCTAGCAATTCCAAGAGTAGAGAGTTCCACCTCTCAATAGGTTGACATTTTTTCCATTGGGTAAAACCCGCGGGTAATGTACCCACATAGCAACCAAAATGGGTATTACTCATGATAGCCATACCCGGTCTTATATTTCGCGGGTATTTCCATACCCACCCATCGGGTAAATGGGTACCCAACTACCCATCTGCTTTCTTTAATTTTTTTTCCCTAATAAGAGACAAAAACACCCATCTACTATCTTCCTCTATGAATACTGTATATCTCGACCAGGACGATAACTAGCTCCTTCAATTCTTTAATTCTTCATCTTGAGCCCAATTTCTAACCTCCTTCACCCAAAAAGCTCAAAAAGGCCGAAGTAAGCTTGACCGTCGGAGACGAGAACAAGCACGACAAGCCTCCCATCGCCAGCTTTTGTGACGTTGACGGCGTCGAAGCCGTAGATGACGAAGATCGGGAGCTTGTTGAGTATATATAGATCTCACATGGAAAAAATGGGACCTTACCTATAGGTTTATAAGGGTTTGGGCCACTCCATCCATTGTCAATTGGTTTTGGATGTAAACCCTAGATTACTTTATCATGGTATCAGAGCCAGGTTATCCCACATGTGCATGCCTCGATCATGGCCACACGAGTTCCACGTTACCCTAAGTTGTCCACGTGATTGGCTTAAAAATTCGCCATACGTGCGGGGGCGTGTTGAGTATATATAGATCCCACATGGGAAAAATGGGACCTTACCTATGAGTTTTGTTAATGTTTAAGATTTAGCGGTGGCCAAATCTCGGTTAACGCTGGTTCGGTGGGCGGACCGCTACTTGTGATGTTCTCAGAGTTTCCGCTATCTGTCAAGTAAAATACAAAGGGTGTCAGAGGGAGACCGCGTTGGGCGGTCTTCTCTTCTCCGATGCCTAAGTTAGTCAATGTATTTATGTTGACAGAATAACAGTAGGTAAGTAGTAAATGCGTAATTAATGAGGAGAGATGAGTGGACCTTTTATAGGTGGGGAAGAGACTGATCTCTTCCTTGTTTTCGATGTGGGACTGATATGGTTCAGTTCCCAGCTTCTGATGTTTTAGCGAGGCACTCTTGGCGCGGCGCGTCAGAGCGATCTAGGGGTGAGCCGGGACTCAGGTGATAGCCTGCTTGGCTGTGTTTCCGTAGGTCACACCATTGGTGGTTGTTGGTACCGCTGGCAGTAGCATGAGCGTGGCTCATTATACCTAATTATGTGTACTTACATAAGCATTTGCCAAGCATAATTTGCTATAATGAGTCACACTCATACCACCGCCAGCGGTACCAACAACCGCCAACGGTGTGACCTACGGAAGCACAGCCAAGCAGGCTATCACCTGAGCCCTTGCTCACCCCCAATGCCAAGATCGCCTCGCTGAAGCATCAAAAGCTGAGAACTGAAGCATATTAGTCCTATAAAAGGTTCACTCCTCTCTCCTCATTAATTACGCATTTACTACTTACCTACTGTTATTCTGTCAACACAAATACATTGACTAACTTAGGCATCGGAGAAGAGAAGACCGCCAACCGCAGTCTCCCTCTGACGCCCTTTGTATTTCATTTGACAGATAGCGGAAGCCACAAGAGCATCATAAGTAGCGGTCCGCCCATGTAAGTACAGGTTTATAAGGGTTTGGGCCACTCCATCTATTGCCAATTGGTTTTGGATGTGAATCCTAAATTACTTTATCAGAGCTCAATTCGAAATCAAAGGAGGAAGAAAGAAAGTTGCCCATCAACGACGAAGATCAGGAGCTTAATTCGAAATTAAAGAAGGAAGGAAGAGAGCTGTTGTACTGGTAATCCAATTTGAGAAGATGAAGATCTAGGATTGATAGCCAGAAAAAGTTTCTTCTTTTTCATTTGTTTTCTTTTTTCATCCTTTTTTTTTAAACCATAAACTTAATTCTGATTGAAAATTGAAAAAATAAAATAAAATAAATAAATGAATAAATATTTTTTTCCTGTAAGAAGTTTTGATATATAAAAAATAAAAATAAAAATAAGAAAAGTGTTCAAGTAAATCCAAAATATGTGTCTGGTCCAAACTCTAAGTCACTTGCTCAAATTGTAATTGGGTTAATCTTAGAGATATTCTCGGAGATGTCTTCGTAGATATCCAATCATTGTACCATTATGTTTCCTTGTACAACTCTAATTCTATGCTTGTAATCATTTATATAAAGAGACCCCTATTATCAATGAAAGATACAACAATTTCTCTCCCAAATTTCGATTCCCTTAAACACGTTATCAGCGCGAATCCCTAACCCTGAAACCCTAAAATCTTAGCCTTGAAACCCTAGCAACCACCGCCGCACATATCGAAGCCCTCGATCCCAGAATCCCAAAACCAGCTGCGAAACCACCAGAACTGACCGGAAAGTCACTTAATCGGCCATCGGAAGTTCCTAAACCACCCTGTTAGCCTCGCCTCGTTAGCGTCACGCTGCCCCGCGCGCGCCCATGTACCTGCGTTAGCCTCGCTCACTTAATCAGCCGACGTGGTTAACCTCTCTAGCTACCGACACCTGTCAGCAGCCCTCACCCACGTCTCGCACACACCTGTGCAGCAGCCCCAAGTAACCCAGTGCAAGATGTCGAGCAGATTAGCCTTGCCAGCGACAACCCCTGCACAGCCTTGTGAAGGATTAGCCTCGCTCAGGGGCTGAGGGAGGCTGGGCCCCACTGGGTCCCGTGCCCCACTCAGCTTTTCAGAAGAAAAAAGAACTAATATATATATATATATATATAGTATTAATATTATATTAATATCAGGTTTATATTATATATTTTTATAATATTAATATTATATTAATATCAAGTTTATATTAATACCATATCATCTTCACGTGCTCTTCTTTCTTTTCTTTATTTTTTCTTTTTTGGATGGGCTTTGATGGGATTGTTTGAGGTCCCACGTTTGACTTTCTCTTAATATCACATAATATTTTTTTTATAAGAATCATATAATATTTTTCTTTCCTAAATCCTTTTAACATCAATATCTAATAGAACTTCTTATAGTTATAATTAATGATTTCTATTTCCTTATTACTTACAGATTTCCAAGTCAATAAAAAAAAATGATTAAAAGAATATTATATTACATCAATAACATGTGTGTGTGTGTGTGTGTGTGTGTTGAGGCTCCGATCGCGGTGGTGACAGCGGCAGGTGCGAGTTCGAACGGCTTTGAGAGCGGGTGGTGGTGGTGGTTCTCGGGCTCAGTTGATCGGTTTTTGAAGTAGGCGTTCCGGCCGGACTCTAGGAGGACCCAGTGATGGTGGAGGAGAGATGGAGGCCGCCGGAACGGTGAACGGCATGGCTGCCTTCCTGGAAGGCCGGTCTAGTCCGACTGGTGTGAGGAAGTTGGATTTTGGTAGTGGGCTTGGGCCTCTGCCTTACTGGGTTGTGGTGCAGCCTAGTGATCTGGGCCTTGTTGGCTCAGGTCTCCTTTTTCCTTTTCACTTAGTTTGGGTTGGATTGGGCTTTTAAGGAGGTAGACAGTTTTTCTTCTAGCCCTATTTTGTCTTCTGGATGTTACTGTGCTCTGTGTTATTGTGTTGCGACGTACACCATTTGAGTCTTAGGCGTCAAGATGCTCAAGACAATGGTTCCATCTTTGGATAGGGTAGGGTTAGGGAAGTTTTATTTATTTGCTTTTCTTTTCTGCAGTTCCTTTAGGTTTTCGATTTGTTGGCTAGTAATAATTTAACTGCTTTGGGTAGTTTGGTTAGGAGTTTCTGGCTGCTTTTCGCAGTCTGTATTGTGCTTGTACTTGTGCTATAAGTGGTTTCTTGAAACCCTCTAGCTTGACGCTGTGACGTCGTAATATATTGGAACCTGATTCCATTTCCCTAAAAAAAAAGGGCTAAGTATTGGTTACTACCCTGTGGTTTAGGTCCAAAATCAATTCAGTCCCTGGACTTCTAATTTCATCAAAAACACGCCTGTACTTTCAATTTTAATCTAATAGGTCCAATTCGTTAATCTTCTGTTGTGGGTTCCAGTTATAATTGGGTTATTTGTTTAAAAACTTTTTATTTGATAGATTTCTAATAGTGGGACTCACTCCTAAACTGACTATGCATACTACCTCAACACCACATCATAAAACATAGGCCCCATATGAGCCACGTCAGCTAGTTAACGGACTCAATTAACGGAAAACTAACAGAGTGGACCTATTAGATCAAAATTGAAAGTGTAGGGGTGTTTTTGATGAAATTAGAA
Organism: Rosa rugosa; assembly: GCF_958449725.1. Lineage (NCBI taxonomy): Eukaryota > Viridiplantae > Streptophyta > Magnoliopsida > Rosales > Rosaceae > Rosa > Rosa rugosa. Next base: position 34,345,024 of record NC_084825.1, read on the forward strand.
GTTCAAGGACTGAATTGATTTTGGACTCAAACTACAGGGTAGTAATCAGTATCAAAATAACAACATGTGTGTGTGTATATATATATCATCAAGTAATGATTCTCAATCAATTCTTTTGTGAAGAGTATTGTTGTAGTCACTTATTTTGGTTCTCACTACTCCTCTATTCTTCATTCAAATATATTAAGATACTTAAAAAAAAAAAACATAAATCCTGGTGTAGAGGAGTCGTCAGGTATAAATGCTAATATAAGATACTAGTATAGATGATGAGACTATCATGCAACGATTTCAAAATATGAAATCTCGTTGAGGAAAATTACTATTATAATATATACAAATTACATTTATTGATTTTGTATGTTTTTATATTTATATTTTTTTTTGTGCCCCAGTAAACCTAAATTTCTGGCTCCACCATTGGCCTCGCTACCAGCAGCCTGCCGGCCACCGCCATTTTCCGACAACTTTTTCCGGCGACTTTCCGACCACTATTTCGAGGTCTTTTTTACTATAAGTTCCCTCGTAGTTGAGTTTTTTCAATTTCTCTTCTTTTCACGGGGACTTGCAATCGCCCTTCTTCTACCCCCCCCCCCCCCTTTCTTCTTCATAAGGGAGACCTAAGCCAAACTGTGGGGGTTCATGCTACCTCCAAGATTGGAGCTTGTTGAGATCTCCAAACTTAGAGTTTGTAGAGAATTTATGATCGACCACTTGCATCATTGTTTCAATCTAATCCAATACCTCTTGGAATCGAATTTCTTGGGAGCAATTACGCTCTTAAATTTCTATTGTTTTATTATTTTTGTGGTACCTTTTTTTCGCTTCGAAACTAACCATTTTTCTTGTTCTCTTTCAGGATAAGTAACCTGAACAAACTGGACTTCGCTCCATTGGGAACAATTGGCTCTGGATATCACAAGTGAGTTCGTGATGTCCACAAGCATCTCAAGGCTTAAGAAATCCTAGATACGATTCTTGAGCCTAGCCAGGACGTGCTAACTATTGAGCAAGCTCAAGCTTTGGAAGCAAATAGAACAGCCTTAGAGGCAAATTAGGCGAAAGCCGTCATCCTAATGACTCGTCATATGGATGATTCGCTCCAGTACGAGTATATGAATGAAGAAGACCCCAAAAGGCTCTGGGTCTCACTTGAAGAAAGATTTGGCAACATCCATAACTCCCTGCTTCCTGACCTAGAAGTGCGATGACATAGTCTCCGCTTCTGTGATTTCAAGTCAGTTCTTGACTACAACATGGAAGCACTTCGCATTAAATCCTTAATGGAATTCTGTGGAAAAGATATCACAGATGCGATGCTGATTGAGATGACTCTCTCTACCTTCCCAGTCTCTGCTTTGATGGTTGCTAAGAACTATCAAATTGATGTTACTGCAGGACGGATCACAAGGATTCATGAGCTCATTGGAGGTATTAAAGTTGCTGAAAAGCATGACAACATCCTTGTGAAGAACTATAATTCATGGCCCTTGGGAACATAGCATATTCCGGAGACCAATTAAACTCGCACCCCTATGGGAGGGCGCCAAGAGCGAAATCCTAAATCTAGGGAAAATTTTGGACGTTCTGGTCCATATTCTTGCTCTAATAAGGAAGGTAACTGCCAAAGTAGGAGGACACGGAACCGAAGAGGTCAAGGTGGAAAGAGAGAGGGAGGCAATGCCTCTGGCCATGTTAGTAGCTCCACCAACACTAAGAGCCATCCTCATGATGCTTTCAAAGCGCCGCAATCAATAGAGTCTGAGCACAGAGATGTATGTTCCCGATATGGAGTATCCGGTCATTGGGCACACATTTGTAGAGCTCGTGATTTGTCACCGCCTATAAAGCATATTGTGAAGCAAGAGAAGCTTACTATGTGGAACAAGAAGATCAAGAAGATGATCTAGAGTGAAGGGTTGAAGACTTCAAATCTGGCTGGGATCAATATATCGTCAATTCTGTTTAAGTCTTTATTTTTCCAAGAGATGTAATAGGCAATTGCCATATATTTTGTACCAAATGCGATTGGTTTAGTTTCTCTTCAAACTAGGCTCATCCAAAGTGAGTATGATGTCTAAGAAGGTTTTGAGATAAGTGGTACTTAAACGAGCTTTACTCCACTGGCATCTCTCTACTCACCTAGTCATATTTATTTTGGAGTTACCGAAAGAAATTAAACGACTACCATTGTTTTGCATTAACTAGTACTTGGATTAGATTATCTTAATGGTTAAGAAACAATGATGTACTCCGTTGGCTTATGAATAAAATTTCAAGTTCTTTTCATTATGACTCCATTTTGATTCTGAGCATATTACTTTGTGACTACGATGTCTAGGCCATCAGGATTAGTTCAAGGACATGGAATAGCCCAAATTCCGCTTGCCAAATGGCACCTTAATTGCTGTCACAAAAACTCTCTACTCTCCTAGGGCAAATCGCACCCTATTGAGCTATACAAGCCAATGGATTCCATGCAGAAATGCATGTAGAGAACGGAAAAGAGTTCCTTTATACTACCTCTAATGATTGCGAATAAAGCCGCATCTTAGAGAAACGTATGTGTCTCTCTAGTGGATTTTATGTCACCACTATTCAAGTTATTAAATCCAATAAAGTTATGAGAGAAAATCTCTTAGATTTAGACACATATTGTCTCTGTCACAACAGAATAGGTCATCCTAGTCATGATATGATAATCCATATACTAAAGACTTCACACGGACATCCATTCTTTCAAGCGAAACAAAGCACGAATCAAAGGTTGATTCCTGGACTAAGTGTGACCGTCGTCGCTGCCTCTAGCGCCGCCATCGTCCACCACCAGCCTAGGGCTATCACAGTCCATATCCATGATGCCATGGATGACCTCCATCATGGTGATGGCGCCTAGGTGATGCTGCAATCACCAACTTTGCTTCAAATAGCGTTTCAGACGCTCAGGCCCAACCAAAATCCTCATTGGTTGCTTCTAAGGCCTCTCGCTCATTTTACAAAGCCTGTTCCTTAGGGAAATTAGGACTGAGACCGTCCTATGCAAAGGATACAAAAATACTTATTCTGTTCTTACATAGAATCCGAGGGGATTCTGTGGACTGATTCAACCAACTTGTGGACGTTTAAATATTTCATGGTGTTGGTTGACACGCAAACACGCTGGTCATGTGTTGTGCCATTGTCTATTTGTAATGATGCTTATACTACACTCATAGTCTTGATCCTGAAAATGACCCTCTTCGTTCGAAGGATGATGACAAAGATGTGCTAGAGGCATAAGTGCCCTACCTAAGTACAATAGGTGCATTATTGTACTTAGCTCAATGCACCAGACCAGACATGTCATTTGTAGTCAACTTATTAGCTAGATATAGCCTTGAGCCAACATGACGCCATTGGACTAGTGTAAAAGATATCTTCCATTACGTGAGATGTACGATTGATATGGGCTTGTTCTATCCCTACATAGAGATGATGGATTCAGACCCATCACACACCAAGAATTCCGCCAACACTGGTCTGCGTCATTTGTCCCCATCCCAAAACAATATTGGTGTTTTGGAAGGTTGTCGCTAATGTTGGGTACCTCTCTGACCCACACAAAAGTCATTCCCAAACTGGTTAAGCGTCCACCATGGGTAAGACCACAATATCTTGGAGGTCTACAGAACAGACCCTAGTCACTATATCTTCGAACCATGCAGAGATTATTTATTTTCACGAAGTGGTTCGTGAATGTATGTGGATTAGATCTATAATTACGCATGTTCGAAGAAATTGTGGTTTGAAGTCTATCATAGATGAGCCTACGAGCATTTATGATGATAATGCTGCTTGCTTTGAACAAATGAAGCAAGGCTACATCAAAAGCGACAACACCAAGCATCATCAGCAACAATAGACTCTCCTCACACTATGCCAAAAAATGCTTCAGACGACAGATCATATCTGTCGTCTGATGAAGTAAAAATCTGTTGTCTAAGTGGCTGCCGTCTCTAAGCCATTCAGACGACAGATATTCCCCGTCGTTTCTAAGCTACTCAGACGACAGATTCAGTTTAAGTTCTGTCGTCTGAAGTACCTAATATTGAAGAATCGGAGTCTATCTGTCGTCTGAAACACCATACCACTACATATTAATGTTGTTGGAAATTCACTTCATCAACAGATTCAATAAATAACTGTCGATGTAGTTAATGTAAGATGACGGAGTTTTTGTTGTTTCTGTCGTTTGATTGAACCAATATTAAGCTTAGTTGATGCTTCTGTCGTCTGATTTGAAGAACAATGACAGTTATATGTTGACTGATTTCGTATGCAACAACATAATTCTGTTGTTTGAAGTTGGTAGAAACAACATATCAATCACCTACTTCTGTTGTCTGAGAGCTCTTTGAACTCTACTTTTCTGTTGTTTGAACGTGGTAGAAACAACATATCAACACATATTTCTGTTGTCTGAGAGCTATTTGAACTCTACTTTTCTGTTGTTTGAACGTGGTAGAAACAACATATCAATCAGCTACTTCTGTTGTCTGAGAGATCTTTGAACTCTACTTTTCTGTTGTTTGAACTTAGTAGAAACAACATATCAACTACCTATTTCTGTTGTCTGAGAGCTCTTTGAACTCTACTTTTCTGTTGTTTGAACTTGGTAGAAACAACAGATGATCATTTGTCATTTGTTTCTGTTGTTTCTATTTTCTTGATACAACATAAACCTGCATATATATGTTGCATATATCTGTTGTTTCCATTTTGTTGATACAACATATTGTGAAACCTGCATATGTTTCTTTTCAACTAGTTCATCATCATTCATTTAACAATCATCAAAGCCATAAAATTAGACTTAAATCAGCCATCAATATTAAGCCAAATATTTCATTGCATCAATATCATCCAAAATACAATCCATCAGTTTCATAATTCTAACCTAACATTGACATTATGATTGAGAGAGGAGCTAAAATTCCAGAGGAGAAAGACCTGCTGAAGCAACGACAAGGAACTCCATCCCCTACTCCTACTCCTACCACCCCCAATGTCATAGCACCTTAACCAATTCGACCTGTGGGCTCGAGCATCAGCGTTGGCTACATCAGCATAGACCCAAGCTTGTATAACAAAGCACAAATCATACAAATATCGCCTGCATAAGGTTTAGAGGAAAATCCACATTTCCATCTTCAAATGTCCAAGTAGTGAACAAGAAAAATTTTGTACCCTTAGAAGTGGTGTTTGATGCTTCCTGACCTGCACAGCAGTTAAAATCGAATCCTTAGCAATGTAATCCACAATAACTATTCAAAATCCAACAAAGATTGTAGATTGATGTAAAACTCTGTTATACATCATCTCACAACAAAACTGGAATGAAAATTATTAGGATATAAAACTGCAGCTTCTTCACTTTTGAAAGTCAGTCCTGCCTCACCCACATTAGCATAGCGATCACCTGTGGATGTCCAACGTCAATGGATTTTCCCACCTATCAAAATGCCAACAAGAAATAGTATTAAATAATTAGCATGCTATTTAACAATAAATATAATTATGTACACCTGACACAAATGTGAATCAAGAAGTATAAAAGCAATGCATAGCCAAATATGAGTTCCCATTGCTAATATTAACAAATAAAGTGAACATTATAACCCAAGTTGCTAACCATGTGTACTGCTTTTATCACTACAAGCAGACGCAAATGTAAGTCATTCAATCAAAGCAATAAGCTTTCTTTGCTGAAGGAAGTGTACAAACAGAATTTGGTAAACTGTAACCCTGAACATGTCCATCTAATGATTATACACAATTGCCAAACATTTAATGAAGCATGTGTACAAACAGAATTTGGTTTACCTTGCCCACTGTCATTTGCTCGACAAACAACAAATACGTACTTGATGAGTGGGATAAGAGTAAGATAAGATATAATCAATGAAAGAGCTCCAACCACGTCCTCAGGATCTGAAATTCCATGAGGAAAGGTATTGTAGAAAACATAAAAGGGGGAAGTGCCTAAATCTCCAAAAACCCCCAAGACTTCGGAATGCAAACCATATAGCCTACCTCTATTACAGTCACTAGTATTACACTTAAATCGTGTCCAACTAAAACCAAATAATTCCCATATTCACTTCAAAAATAACTCCCAATTGCTGCTCTAGCTGTCTCTAGGCTTGCGATTTTCACTCCTCTACCGACTTATCTATTGCATCCACTGACTTCTCCCTTACTTCCATAACTTTCCCAAGTATGGCAAAATGCTCTTTGCCTTTGCTTGCTCTTTACATGTTCTGTTACTGAGCATAAATGTCAAGGCTAGAAGCTGCAAGATCACCATGATCAAATTTTTGAGACATTTCAGAATGGGCCTCGGAATAACAACTATACAACTATCCACAGAAATTTGATCCCAATCCTAAAACATGTTCATTTCAATTCAGTCTTATTAAGGTTCATATGCATCCAAATCAAAGAAGAAGAAAAATGCATCTTGAAAACCTGGAAATGAATAACGAAGTCCTCCTCTTTATATACTTTGTTTTTTGGTCCACATATTCAATATTAGTTTACGATTTCCAACTCAAGGAGATGAACTTACAGATGAATAAATTGAGACACAATAATGAAGGTTGTGAAGAGAGATGTTGTCCCTGGAACCAAAGGTGTACAAAAATTTCTCAAGTAAAGAAAAGAACAGAAGTAAAGAAGAGTTGCTGATAAGTTTGACTTCACTCTATGGTACTTGTTATACACAAACCAATCATAACAACATCAATGCAAAACGTATAATTGATTATGTTCCAAATTAAGCTATCAACCAAATGAATCTCCCATTAAATCATTTCATTCTTTCAAAGTCAAATAACTGCTAAAGATGAGAAAACGTTTACAATACAGCTACATACAATTTTCTCCATGAACAGATCTTTTATTAAACCCTTACATGATTAATTACAATAACAAGCAGTGAAGTCCATATGAAATTGATATTCAGCACTTGAATACTTTTTATATCATTTCAACCAAGTCAGTGCACATAAACTGACCCATGTCTACAGTCTAAACCATAAACAGAAACTTACATCACACATAGGTTTCAACCATTTCAATTTTCAACAAATTGACCATACGGTCCATCCGTCCATACCATCAAAACCAACAAGAATACAAGATCAAATCGAAAGCCACAAATGACAAATCGAACACAATTTACATATCACGAAACCAATCAGAATCAGAAGCTCAGATTAATAAGAAGTCAAGAAGAAGAGAAGAAGAGGAGCTGAGGACTGTCCAGGAGGAGAAGAAGACGGAGAAGGAGAGAGAGATACCTGAAGGCTGGAGGGCTGGAGGCGGAGATCGGAGACCGGAGACGGGTTTGCTAGTTGCAGAGTTGAAAGGAGAGAGGCTGGAGTCTGGAGTCTGGAGGGCTGGAGGTGGAGATCGGAGACCGGGACACGGCCGGGTTTGCTAGTTGCAGAGTGCTGGGCAAGGAGCTCGGCGGTGGGGGCTGGGTGGGGCTTGAAAGACTGAAGAGGCAGAGATGCCTCACGCCGAGACGGGTTGGAAGTTCCAAGGAGAGAGAGAAGCTGGATCGGGAGTGTGGATTTCCGCGGAGCTCCGGCGTCAGAGCCGGAGAAGGAGGATAGGAGCAGAGGCAGAGGATGAGGGTGATGAAAGGAGGTCGCGGCTGTCCTGTGTGGTTAGGGTTGAGAAAGAAACTCGGGTATAGGCCAAGTGTTGAGAAAACTTATGTTTTTTTTACCAAGTGTTGAGAAAACTCTGGTATAGGCTAGCTAGGCATCTGCTGTTTTTTTTTTTTTTTTTTTTGCAAATAGTTCACATTAAGTTTTAGTACGTTCAACCAAAAAAAAATTTTGTCCGGATAAACTTTTCCCTTACTCAGACAACAGAATCTGTTGTCTGAATTCTCTAATTTATAACAAACTTGAAAAAGTTGAATTGGTGTTGATTTTGATACCATTTAGACGACATATATAGTTAAATCTGTTGTCTGAAGACGTTCAAAAAAATCAGACAACAGAAAAAACGTCTTCTGTCGTCTGAGGGGTATGGTATGAAGCATTTTTTGGCATAGTGTCAAGAACAAAGTAAACTAGGTTCGATTTGAAGACAGTGTGGAAGACTTGTTCACTAACTCATTGCCTAAATCCACTTTCGAGAAACATGTTGGTAGCCTCATTTGCGGAAGTTATCCGAACTCCCATCATCGTAGTCATCAGGGGGAGATGTTTACATGTATGGTCTCGAAACATGAAGGGTGTGTTTTACTTTTTTTATCCTTTGACTGAGATTATTTTTGTCCCACTGGATTTTTGTTACTCTGCAAGATTTTTGACAAGGCAATGAGAGGAGCACCATGTTTGGGTGACACAAGGGGGAGTGTTCAAGTAAATCCAGAATATGTGTCTGGCCCAAACACTAGGTTACTTGCTCAAGTTGTAATAGGGTTAATCTTAGAGATATTCTCGGAGATATCTTCGTAGATATTAAATCATTGTACGATTATGTTTGTAATCCTCTATATAAAGAGGCCCCTATTATCAATGAAAGATACATCAATTTCTCTCCCAAATTTCGATTCTCATAAACTAAAAGTTTAATGAGTTATATGGGTATGGGTACCCACGGATATACCCATACCCATTACCCATTTATCCATGGGTAATCTACTGCTACCCATACCCGAATATTTTTACCCAAATGAAATGGGTACCAGTGAGTACCCATACCCATGGATTTTTATGCCATCCCTACGGCGCTCTCATTGTGCTATAGAGGCCGTGAACATCTGCGAGACATACGATAAAAATTTAGGGGATTTTTGTTCTTGGAAACTTGGATGATGCTGCCATACTTCTTGACTTCTTGTTGTTGGATAAAGAGTACCATATTCCAACTTCGAGTGCCTGGATCATAATTACTCGTTAGGGTTTTATGGATCCTGCTCTTTTTCCTTTACACCCCGGTGGAAGTTTTCTTAATTTATTGGTTCTTTTGCAAAGTAGAAGATCTCATCTCACTTAACTATTACTTACTGATCAATAACATCAACAAAATTCTTTTTCAATCCAGCACTCACTGTTTGGCCGCTTGAGGCTTCTTAATTCTTCTTCTTACTTAGTTGTTAGTGATAAAGTAATTTAGGGTTCATATCCAAAATCAATTGGTAATGGATGGAGTAACCCAAATCTTCTTTTTCAATCCAGCACTCATTGTTTGGCCGCTCGAGGCATCTTAATTCTTCTTCATACTAAAACCCGAACCTGAAATGAGGCCCATGAGTCGGTCGTCTCAGGCCCGGTGTCTCGTCGGGGTCTAATTTTTTCCTAGGGATATTTAAAAAAATTGTTAAGTAAATAAAATGTTAAGTCTTTTAGTAAATAATAAAATTGGATTAGTTGGCAAGTTGAATTTCTTTATTTATGTTACTCCTAGTCTAGGTTCGAATCCCCTTTCTTGTGTGTATTTATTTTTCTTTTCAATTTTTTTTGTAAATATTTTTTTGGCTTTTTTTTTTCTTTTCTATAAAAAATGTAGGCCCAATTTTTTTTTTTGCCTCAACCCTCCAAATCTCAAGTCCGGGCCTGTTCTCACGTAACTGTTAGTGATAAAATAATCTGGTGTTCACATCCAAAATTAGTTAGCAATAGATGGAGTGACTCAAATCCTTATGAACCCATATGCAAGGTTTCCATTTTCCCATGTGGGATCTATACTCTTAAACACGCCTCCGCACATATGGCACATTTTCAGGCCATACATGTGGACAACTTTTATATTGAGTGATGTGGAGCCCGTGCGGCCGCGAGGCATGCACACGTGGAATAACCGGCTCTAATACCATGATAAAAGGATCTGGGTTCACATGCAAAACTAATTGGCAATAGATGAAGTGACCAAAATCCTTATAAACTCATATGCAACGTTTCCATTTTCCCATGTAGGATCTATACTCTCAACAGTTAGCTCCTTCCCTTGTCTATTTTTCAGCTTTGCTTAAGGTCTGCGAGAATGTCAAAGTATGTTGTGTGTTGAACTATGATGAAGTTCATCAGATGAACTACGAAGATGCTTTAATCTCCAACTCTGCAGTTGTTAAAGGAGTTCAAGAGGAAAATCTTCTTATGTCTCTCCCAAAATTTTAAAATAAAAAATTGATGACGAAAGGAGGTTCACCAAATCCTTACCCTATTCGCAATCGGACAAGATGCTTAAAAAGTGTTTAGTTTGCTCTGCTTAATCCTGCTTATGTTTTGGTTCTCTTTTGGTTTTGTTGTTTCTTCTAAGGGATCTTGGTTTCAAATCCCTTAAGTGCTATTCTTTTATTTAATAAGTTTCTTCGATTGTCAAGAAAAAAAAATCAAGACCTTACAATCATACCGGCTGTAACTTCTTTTTTCATTTTTCGTAGGCCTCGTTTGGTTTGTGGAAAGGAAATCAATTCCTTTGTATTTCCTATGAGAAAGGAAATCTAGTGGGAAATTTGTTTTCTTTTCCGTTGGGGAAACGTTAGAAAAGCAGCTAAACAATGTATGTGTGTTTCCAGTTTAGTGTTTGGTATGTGCAAGGAAAGTAAGCTAAATTATATTAAGATTCCAATTATGTTCTCATGTATTAAAATATATATCAATGATATAAATGTAACTATATCATGTAAATCATGCTGGGAAAGTAGAAGGAAAAATGAATCATTTGGAGGATGGAATGATTCACTTTCTCCCATTTCACTTCTTAAAGGAAAATATATTGTTCATTTTCTTGTGCACGCCAAACATAGAAAATGAATAAATTTCCTTTTCCAAGTCCTCAATTCCGCAAAGCAAACGAGACTTTAGAGTAATGGACAAACCGGTATCAATAAGTTTGAAGTTTTCACTTATTGATCCATATAATAATCATCAAGAAGTAAAATTCGATCCATAATAGTCATGATAGATTTCAGTGATAAGGATTTCGGACTTTTACGATATATACTTCCAAATACTTGGACTAAAATAGAATAAAGGGTGCATCTTGATGAGACGAGATGAATTATCGAAATACTTAATTAATCATCGGACATACCTCGTCTGATAAAAACATATCACGATCAATGAACACAAAGCGCATTTTGGAGTGACTCATATCCACACTGATGTCACGGATGTGCATACTAATTTTCTTTAGATTTATAGAGGAAAGGAAACTTGAGCAACATAAATTAGTATTAATTAACAATGAATTGTTCTATATGTCAACCACGCGTTCCACGTTGAAACGTAGAAAATGAAACAAGCACGCTTCATCTGATTCTGATCTACTCTGATCTTTATAAATGGACAAGTACGTACATCAACCTAGAGTCACAGAGATCGAGTAAGATGCCAAATCTCCTGCAAATGGTGGAACTGAAACTGAATGAAACCTTCTCGATCTTGCTTCAACCCCTTTCTCTCAAATATATACTACTTCTCCCCATTTTTCTCATTCTCTTGTACAGATGGTCCTCTTATACCAACTCATCATCAATTTCAGTACCACCATCTCCACCGAAGCTACCAGTGATCGGAAACCTCCACCAGCTAGGTTTACTCCCTCATCGCTCTCTTCAAACCTTAGCGCAACGACACGGACCTGATCTGATGCTACTTCATTTCGGAAGCAGGCCTGTCCTTGTGGTCTCGTCGGCCGAGTTTGCCTCCGAGATCTTCAAATCCCATGACATCGCATTCTCTGACAGACCCAAGCTTATCTTCTTCGAGAAGGTTGTCAAGTACAAGGACATTGTATCGGCGCCTTATGGCGAGTACTGGAGGCAGGTGAGAAGTGTTTGTGTCTTAAACCTTTTGAGCAACAGAAGGGTTCGTTCTTTTCGTGCCGTGAGACTAGAGGAAATGAAACTCATGATAAGCAACATAGCACAGTCTTGTACAATGACATCTTCCTCATCCTCATCAACATCGCCGGTTTTGAATTTAAGCGAAATGTTTCTGAAGCTCACTAATGACGTCATTTGTAGAGTTGCTATGGGTAGGAAGTACAGCGATTGTGGGGAAGGTCGTGGGAGGATGTTTATGGAGCTTTCTGTAGAGCTGACAGAGTTCTTCACAAGGTTCAATATTGGTGACTATATCCCATGGCTTGCTTGGTTCACCCGAGTGAATGGTTTTGATGCAAAACTAGATGACCTGGCTAAACGGGTGGATGCCTTTATTGATATGGTTATTCAAGAGCATATGGATAAATCAAACAATGGAAACGATGATGGCATGAATAATGATAATGAGGACGAAAAGGATTTGGTGGATGTTTTGCTTTCAGTTCAAAAAGAAACTGCAGTTGGTTTTCCTATTGATCGAGTTAGCATAAAGGCTATTATCCTGGTACGACCATTTTTAGTAAGACTTGCTATTTTTGAACTAAACTTTAGTCTAAGTAGCTCAAAATTTATTTTGACTGGTCAATTTTAAAATATTTTTTCGGTTTTTCCTCTCTCTTTTTAGTTAGTTTTGATTTTTGATTTTTGATTTTTGATTTTTGATTTTTGATTTTTGATTTTTGATTTTTGATTTTTGATTTTTGATTTTTGATTTTTGATTTTTGATTTTTGATTTTTGATTTTTGATTTTTGATTTTTGATTTTTGATTTTTGATTTTTGATTTTTGATTTTTGATTTTTGATTTTTGATTTTTTTGAAAGAATAAAAAATAGGGAAATTTTATTTGCACATCCCTAAATACTTAATACACACCCCTTACTTAATACACCACCCTTTTGATTTTTTATTCTATCATTTTATTAAATGCACCACTAAAACTACCTGAATTATCCTCAAATCTCAAAATTCTATATGAAATCACATGAAAATCATCATGCCAATCTTTATCATAATCATAACATTCTATATATATCATAATGAATTTAAATGCGTTTAATTATCAAAATCATCATAATAATTTTAATTTTCTTTCAATTATTATCATGACACCCGTACAATCTTAACAATTTTGTTATTCAAAATTGTTGAAAATAATCAAGAACACATGATGAGGATCCCAACTAGGTTTATAACTACATTGTTGTTATTTTCTCTCCATTAGTTATCATGAAACAACATATACAATCATAAGGATTTTGTAATGCAAAATTGCTAGTAGTCAAGCTTGTAGAAGAAGATTCCAATTAGGGTTTATATATATCATACTAGTTTTTATTTTCTTTCTATCTATTAATTACCATGAAACAATATGAACAATCATAAGAATTTTGTAATGAGTAATTTATAACAATATTAAAAGCTATTAAACATACACCAACTATAGTTCCTTTTCTAATATGAATGTCTTTTTAGTCATTTCATATATCCATATAATCTGATTTTAAATGTAGAAAAATTTCAATGTGTATTAAGTATTTAGGGATGTGTTAATAAAATTTCTCTAAAAAATAACTTTAGTATATTCATAAGTTATACAAAAGAGAAGTTTTAAATACACATCCCTAATTACTTAATACACACTCCTTACTCAATACACCTATCATTTAATTTCTCATTCTAACATTTTACTAAATACACAACCCAAATGACCTAAAATATCCTTAAACTTAAAAACCATGAAATACACTATTATTTAACATTTGATTAGTATATATAATTGACCATATTAATTACTTGTGTTAGTTATTGGGAAATCCATAAGGATTCATTATTGTTCCCTTCAAAGTTCAAATAGATGCTTAGAAATAGGTTTTGTATTATTTGAGTTCTCATCCACTAAACATCCTATTGATCAAGTATAAAATTTTGAGTCGAACATTCAACCAAAACTGTATCAGTAGTTTCTCCACAATGGCGGAACTACGTAGTTGTCATTGGATGGTCAAACACATTAACAATTACAAAGTTTTATACCTGTGATATTTTATATTAGATAATAAATTGTCTAATCATCACTTTTAGATAATAAAAAAAACTAAAAAGTGGGAGTAAAGCGATATGTTTTAAAAACATTTAATGTTATTGATTTCGAAATTCTAAATTACATAGTATCTCACCCCATTTAATTACAATTCATTTAAGAAAAATTTAAGTTAGACTGTTAGAAACCACGTGGTGTGGTGTGTTGGTCGAACGGCCTAGTCTGGAACCCCCAGGTTTAGCGTTCGAATCCCAGCTCCATCCCGTGGCGAGCAGATTTGAGGGATCCTTTGGATTCGTGCGTCTGCGGTGCAGTGGATTAGTCTGGCTTTGTCTGGCTTTCGCCGCAATGTCGGTGCAGGTGTCCTGGCGCTGGGATACCACTGCATGGGTGTGTGAGTTACTAACAGTTAACTACCTGATCAAAAAAAAAAATGAGGATGCCATGTATAGAAATTCATTGTGTTTATAATTATAGAATAATATAAGAAACATATGATTATTATTATTATAATTTTTCTTTAATACTTAGATGTCTATTTCGGCCATTTAACCTACCTATAAAATCTGATTTGAAATATAAAATAATAGGAATGTGTATTAAGTAGTTTGAGATGTGTATTTAAAATTTCTCTATACAACAAAAAAAAAAACAAAAAATAATGTATTAACTTAATTTGCAAATATAGTAGAGAGCATCTAGCTAGGAGTCTGCTGAAGTTATTCAAATAGATAAAGAAGTTAGCACATCCTCTATAAAATTGCTAAACAGTTAAAGTTGTGAGTTTGTTAAAGATGCTCTCACAGTCTCACTAATGGTCACTCTTATTTATTCATTATATAACTAGCATTCGTCCTCTCTGATATATATATATATATATAGCTTTTCAAAACATCATCACTGAACTTGTTCATCAAATTAAAAGATGTTATAGGATGTAGATGAATGTGAGTATTTTTTTAGTAGTGTCGGATATTAATCAGACAAAAATATTGAGTTCATTAAAATTAAAAGAAAAAAAAAGACAAGAATAATATTAAGTCGTGTGCGTTAGTTATATAATACATGTATACTTCTTAACCCCTTTGTTTTAACTAATCTAATGTTTTTGTACGTAGGATATATTTACGGGTGGCACTGATACTACGTATACCGCCCTAGAGTGGACAATGTCTGAACTTTTAAAAAATCCAACGGCGATGAAGAAACTACAGAATGAAGTTAGGGGAATGGTTGGAAATAAAAAGGACGTAACAGAGGATGATTTGGCTGGAATGCACTACTTGAACGCAGTCATCACGGAAACTTTTCGCTTACATCCTCCATTTCCATTACTATTGCCTAGGATGTGCAACCAAGATGTGAAAATAAAGGGCTATAACATTAAGGCTAATACACATGTTATGGTTAATGCATGGGCACTCGGAAGAGATCCCAAGTCATACACAAATCCAGAACAGTACAAGCCAGAAAGGTTCTTGGACAGTGTCATAGATTATAAAGGGAATAACTATGAATTAATTCCATTTGGTGCTGGCAGACGAGGTTGCCCTGGAATTCAGTTTGCTATAGTCGTTGAAGAGCTTGTTTTAGCAAATATTGTACACAAGTTTGATTGGGCTCTGCCTCATGGTGCGACAACGGAAGACCTAGACATGACTGAAACCACAGGTTTAACCGCACATAGAAAGTATCCTCTTATGGCAGTTGCTACACAATTCGAGGAGCTTCCCAAGAGGGATTATTCTTATTAGGTAAAACTGCATGTGAAACTACTTCTTACATTGCCTTTGTCTTCCCTTTAAGTTATGTAACCATGTAATATATTATTAGTTGATCTCCTTGGTCAATTTTATCCAATTTCTAAGTTTTTAATATTTATATAATCACTCTCAAAGTTGTAATCTTTCTTGTTGGGTTGAATGAATGAAGTCCTCAAAAAAAAATAAATAAATAAATAAATATAACTTATGAATTGCGCTTGTGTTTGACATTAATTTTCAAAGCGAAGGAGATCCCACACTTGAATTAAAAGCAAAGTTAGGCATCAAAGGCGTTTGTAGGGAGTCCTTGGTGGGCTGATGGCAGACGGACCCAAAGTGCTTTATCCAGTGGGCTTTAGTTTGAAATAAGGAGAGAGAGAGAGAAAAAAAAAAAAGACAGAGGAAAAGTAGTTTCTCAAAAGACATATATAAACTGCAAACAGAATAAGCCCATTTCAGCTTTCAATAATTTTCCGGACCCCTGATCTCAATATCCTGTTGAAAGATACATATTTTACGCAAGCGCACGTATAATTGTCAAGTAAGGGAAGTATTAAAACCTTGATTATCGTACCTCAGAGATTAGGAGTTGGACTTAACCGAGTTAATTGGTGCTAGAATAACTTAAAAGCATACACTAAAATAAAAAAAAAATAATAAAGTAAAGTATTCACAAAGAACCAAGCCTCCGCAATGCTCGCTTAGCTTGCACTAAGCCTAATCAAGCCACTAGCTTGTAGCCCAAATGAGTTATGCACAATTGAAGGTTGAATTTTGTTCGGGAGTTTTGAATTGAGAATTAATTAAATTAAACGCAACCAAAAAGTAAACCAAACAACTAATTATCAAACAGGAAATTAAAATTGGAATTTCAAATTAATGGAAATATGGGAGTGTCGGGTGATTCACACTAACTATCTTGCAAATATCGATGTCAATTTCACAAATGCATGCACTTCCTATATGTGTTAAGTCCTGTATCTAGTACCGGTTAAGGCTACTAACTCAATTATCATTTCAATGTATTGATTATGCCGGTTAGGTCCACAATCAACTCTCTAATTTGGGCATTACACCGGTTAAGGCCGCAATATCTAAAATTAAAGGCCTAAAGAGCAAGGTAATAGAGAGCCAAGCAAGCTTAGCTACAATTAAGCTAGTTAATGGTCACCACACTTAAATCCTAGATGTTACAAGACTAATAAGTTGTCAATTTATCAATATATTTATCACAATTGCTCACAACATAATTTCAAAGGGTGACAAAGCCTAGAAACATATTTCTAAGGACCAATAAATTCGGATTCATAGCATACATAAAGGAAATTGCATTTATATCAATTAAAGCATCAACATTTATACAACATGAGTTAGGGCTTCACAACCCCAACTCCTAAAATTGAACTACTCACTACCCATAATCAAATACATCACCCAATACATAAGAAATTAAGAAAGATGTTAGAGGAGAGAATGAACACAAGCTAGGCTCACAATCTGTTATAGGTAAATATGAACCCAACTTGAAATCAAGCCCCTACTCTTTACCAAAAGTAAAATCTCTTTGTGTTGGTGAACAATTGATGGTGTGGGTAGTAAAAACCCTTTAATTTTCTTTGAAATTTCTTTAGAAAAATGATAGAGAGTGGCATTGGAAAGTGAGAGAAATGAGAGAGAAGAAAATGGACTAGAGGTGTGTTGCGGCTGTGTGTTCGAAGGGTGAGAGCGTCAATAAAAATACGGGTGGCTGTGATTGATCAAAGAAGGAAAAGAGGATCTCAGGCCTCCCTTTTTGCGTGGCAGAAAGAAGGATTAGGTTTGGATGGTTGAACACGTGCAGCCATCTAATTGGCACAATCCAATTAAGCAAACAATGTTCAATTGCTTGCACGTGCATATGGCTTAGGCATGCATAATTAATCAAATTAATAGTTAATTAAGACAATTGTTTCTTCTTTAGTTCTTCCGATCTTCAAGCACATCGCTCGTGTTGATTAATGTTGACTTTTTCGTCTCTTTGTCTAAAATTCCAATTTGCTTTACTTTTACACAATTTTCTATCGATTTCCGCAACTTCATTTATTTCTTTTAAATGAATAAAAATATATTAATTAACTTGAGAATTAGTTTATTTCTAATGTTTAAGATACGATTATACACATAGAAATGTGTGCAATCATCAACTAATATAGAACAAAAGAAATTAAAGAAGTTTGAGTTGAAACAAGAATTTTTGCCTTTTAACAGTGAGCAAAATATGAGTAGCTTAAATTCTGAATATGAGATTGTAGGAGAGCAATACAAGGATCTTGCTGCTACTCGAAGCTGTATAGTGTTGCTACTTGAAGCTGTATAGTGCTGCACACTAAGGAGTTTGTCCTTTTTTTTTATGAGAGACTTTTCACAAATTACAACGATTTATTCTTTCGCGAATTTGCTTCTCTTTTTATTTTGTTTTGTTTTTGGAGGTTTTAATCTATGATTATTTCGTTGACAAATGTGTGTTTGTTTATATTAATTTATTTTTATAGCGGAGGTAAACCAACGGCGTACTCGTCGTCATAACTGTCTCTTTTTATTTTATTTTATTTTATTGAAGAGAACTAAAGGTGTATCTAACATTCTCCATCGTTTATGATATGTTATATCATGTATTGCTGAATTGCATGCCAATATTTGGAATTTTCTCGATGGACCAGGATCTTTCTATCAATAGACCAAATATCCGGTTCAGATTATCAAGATCCACATTCCCTTTTGAGTTTGGGGTTATACCAACTAGGGCTGGGCAAAAAACCAAAAAAAAAAAGAAGATTTGATTAGGTCTATTTTTTTTTTTTTGCCCAAAATATAGGTCTTCAGGTTGATCTGGTTCGAATGATGGTGAATTCAGTCAAGTTCTCAGTTTTGGATACTAATAGCATATTCAAATTAAGAGATCAAGTTATTTTAAATGCACCCTTTCAAGAGTCCGGGGCCTTATGATATGTCCCCTTTCTACTTTCAAAAATATTGACATGTAGTTGGCTTAGATGTATGTGCGGCTATTAGGAATTTTTTGGAGAAAAGTGACATTTGGAAGCAATCCAATTTCACTCACATATGCCTTATTCTAAAAATTAAAACCCCACTACAACTTCTCATTTTCAACCTATAGCTCTATGTAATGTAATCTACATAATGGCTCCAAGGTGATTGCCAATCGTTTGAAAAAAGTGGTTATCTGACATATCTCTCTACTTCAAAGTGCCTATCTACCTGGAAGGTTATATATTATCAGGTGGACATTTTGTACCGAAAATGCGGTTACCAACCCGAACCGCACCGAACTAAAACGGTGTCGTTTTATGATCACACCGCACCGAACCGTATAAAAGTGGTTCGGTTGCGGTTTCGGGTGATAAACCGCCCGATTTAAACCGACCCACACCGAATTTATTTTAATTACATTTTATTTATTTATTATTTCTCTATTGATGGAAATGTTGGTTTTCAATATATAAGAAATTCATTTTTGATTAGGTTTTCAATTTGTAATAAGTTGCTATGTTTGCTTGATCATTGATATATATATATATGTGTGTGTGTGTGTGTGTGTGTGACAGGACCCGCCCCGAATTTCACCCTGAAATCCGAAGTGGACCTGCGGGGCCCACCTTAGAAGAAATTTTGCCAAAAATTAGGCAGAACTTCCCCTAAAGTGGACAACCCAAAACCTGTAGAAAGAGAATTTACACTTCTAAATCACCCATCCTTATTCTCTTGGAGCCACCCTGCTCCCCCAAACAACATCAACCAAATTCACAACACACAAATCTCAACTTAATAACCTTAATTCCGCAGGTAATCAGAGCAATTCTAATAGAAAGGTAAATGAGGAAAACCTAATTCAAGGCAATCGCGGAAGCCATACTATTGACTATGCCTCGACTCCATGTACGCCCGACCTCAACTAATTTCTCCTGCACACTGGGCATTTGAAACCGAAGGGCCCAGGGGAAAGTACATAAAAACGTTAGCGTGAGTGGACAAAAATAAACAATTTAAAACCAAATGTATTTTATACTTTCCCACATTTATTTCTTTAAAAATCCCGATGCATGCAACAATTTAAAGAAACACAACTTTAGTTCAGCTCAAGAAAACCGACTAGCCCCGCTAGCCACAACCAAGCAAAGAGGAAAGAACTCTGATACTCAAGAAAATAAGACCAGCCCCGCTGGTTAAGGGAATCGGACTAGACCCCGCTAGCCCAGCAATAATATAATGAGTAGGGGAAGATGATAGCCATACGAATAAGCCACTCAGGCTTGGGTGATAGCCTCCCAGGCTAAAGAACTCCCATAACTCCCGTAATATACCCTTACGCCACTAAGTGTAGCGATAGGAGACTGGGCTACAGAATTACTGTCACAGAGACAGTAACCTGCGCCACAAAGGCGGAAGGGCTACGGTGATCCCATCACCGCGCCACAAAGGCGGAAAATCAATGCTAGCATGATAAAATCACCCCTCAGTATGGCACAGGGAAACATAACCGAAAACCAAGTAAATCCATAAATACATAAGGCTTCCCCAACTCTCGCAAATGAATTTCCAACGACGTGTCCCACACGCCAAGAGTATCATCATGATTCGAAACAAAACCAATTCCAAAATCATCATCGAGGCATTCCCAATGCCAAAACCGAAAGTCGATAAACAAACAAGAAATAATTCCATCGAAATCTCATTTCGAAAATCTTTCAGAGATCTCAAATCGGTGAATGAAAAATAAATATGAAATTCCGGAAATCACCTCGGAAAAGAATTCATTGAAAATCACAATATCCGAATTTCAAATAATAATTATAATCAATTTCTGAAAATCAATTCATATTCTCAAAAACAACTCATAAATCCAAATCCGAGCATAATAAGTTCATATCCGAAACTCATGAAAAATCAATGTCAAATTATAATCCAAGACAAAATATCATGCTCGATAAATAAAACGATAATTAAATAAACCAATAATTTCAAAATAAATGCATGCATCATTTACTTAAAATAAAAGTCCACTCACAGTACTATTCCGACGATCACGTATACAAGTTCCTTCATCGAGTCAGGGCTCGGTACGACATCATGTACACGATTATATTCCGTGAATAATTATTCAACAATTTAATATAATTCCTAAACTCAATTCCTCATAAATTACATCTCCCATTCTCCTCGGATTCAGCCCAAATTATACCACTAATAACAATTCGTTAATTTAAAGGTTCCAAGGCAGAACCGAGAGATATCCGACGGTCGGATTCTCGTAATTCGGTAATCGAAACCCTAAACTTCAGAAATTCATAATTAGTTCCAAGTTTCTCCAAAAAATTACCAAACTTCACATACAAGCTCTACATAGTTTATAGGATTTAACTAGCTAAAAAAAATAGAATTTAAATTACTGTTTAAAAGTCACCACTGTTCACGCATGACACTGTTCACGCATGGCACTGTTCATGCGCCGGCCAACTCCTCATCCGGCCACCAAATTTCAACCACATAATCATCTCAACATTCTAAGCATTTTTCATAGCTGTGACCAAGTGAGAAAATACCTTGAAGTGCTCCAATTTTGCCGATGAACACAAACCCGAAAATCTCCAAACCCACCAATTTGGAAATCCTTCAAATTCACCTTCCAAACGTGGAAATTTCAGCTAGACGTCTTGAGGGAAGATGATCAGTGACTCGAGGCGCTCC
Organism: Rosa rugosa; assembly: GCF_958449725.1. NCBI lineage: Eukaryota > Viridiplantae > Streptophyta > Magnoliopsida > Rosales > Rosaceae > Rosa > Rosa rugosa. The sequence continues at coordinate 34,366,464 of NC_084825.1, forward strand.
TAATAGAACCAATTTTCCCGCCGGAGATAGCCGAAAACTGGAGAATTTCACCGGAGAAGCAAATTGCTACAGTAACAATGATTGCATAAATTCGGGGTTTTCCGGCCAAATCACCGATACCCACTGATACCATCGTATAGAGGAGGAAGAGACGGTCCAAGGACAACTGGAATCACATCAATCGGACGCCGGACGGTGAATAAATCGGAAAAAGAAAAAGGGAGGGCGACGCGGGGAAGAGGAAGAGGAGAGAGAGAGAGGGTCAGGGTAAGTTCTGAAATGGGAACTTACCTCGGTAACTTTCCTTATATATAGAGAGTTACCATGAACAGTAAATTCACATTTTCACTTATAACTTTCACATACGAACTCCGATTTTTACGCACCACATATGCACGCGCTCGGTTTAACGTCCTCTACGACTTCCATGCAGAACATTTTCCCAAATTTTGACCCGAACAAAAAGTCAACTTTTAGGGCCACTAAAGTTGCTGAAAAAGAGTAAAAGTAAAACAAATTACCGTTTACTGTCCAAATGACTAGTAAACCGGTGAATTTGGGTTCGGGACGTTACAGTGTGTGTGTAATAAGTTGCTATGGTCTTTCTGCAAGTTGCTTAATATTTGGGTGACATTTGCTGATTTGTGTGGACTCTAAATGCATTCAAAATTTATTTATGCCTTATTGAAATTGTTAGGTAAAAATAAGTCTGATTATGGCCCTCTCTTTCTAGTTGAAATTAATAAATCGCTCCAAACCGAAACCGACCCGCACCGCACCGAAAAATGGTGTAACCGAAATAATCGGTTCAGCCCTTTTGTAATGCGGTTGCGATTTGATATATAGGTCAACCGAAAAAACGGTTTGGTTGCGGTTTGAGCCTCAAACCGAACCGAACCGCACCGCGCCCACCCCTACTGATTTGTGGTTACAGAAGCAGCACACTTCATGCATAAATTAAAATCTCATGAAGAAAGTTTCTTCTGTCTCATGCTAGACATTAGTAAAGCATATGATCATCCTAAATGGGTCATTCTATATGCTATGTCAGTACTTTATACCGTATAACATCTGCGTTTATATCGAAACATGCAAGTTGCACAATGAAGAAATTAAGGTTCTTTATACTTGAGTTTTGATAAATCAATTCATAATAATCATGCTTATATGTCATTTTGCACTTGAGATTTACGTGTACATTAGCTATATAATGCATGTATATATTTAGCCCTTCTGATTTAACTAACCTAATTCTTTTGTAGGATATATTTCATAATGGCAGTGCTACCACATTAACCCCCTTGGAGTGGATGGTGTCTGAACTTTTAAGAAATCCAATTGTGATGAAGAAATTACATAATGAAATACGTTAGAACTTAAAGATGGAAATAAAAAAATGTGAGACAAGATGATTTGATTTTAATGCACTGTTTCTGTGTGAGAATACGAGACCTAAAGTAAGAAGCATGATGGAGAGAGAGAGAGAGAGAGATGACACAAGCATGTATAGTGGTTCACCTTGCCCTTGAGGCAAGGCTACGTCCACTTAGAGATTCCACTAGTAGTGAGGCCAAGTAGCCTTTGTAGTGATACAAGTATAGGGATCATGGATCCATCCTCCTCTAAGAAGGGGAGGACTTCCCTTTATAGCTAAAGGAAGTCCCATTCTATTCTATATTTCCGATGTGGGACATAATACACATATTTACTTCTCTTGAAGCCTCTTGAAGATCATGGGAGGGTGGCCTCCCTAGGAGGTACCGGCCGACCTCCACCATAGCTCGGTAGCTCGGGTGTCGGACTACCGGATGCATGTCGTAGGCGGGACTAACCATGTCGCGGGGCCCACCTATGAGGTCGTTGCTTATGCTTGGATGTATGTAATATAAGTGATATCAACAAGTCCCCAAGTAAGAGGCGCTTCTTGGTTGGGGAGTTTAAATATGATGCCGCCAAGTATGAGTGACGACCTTGTTGAATGCCATACCCATACTAGTCCCCCAACTCCGTAAGCAAGAAGGGATTGTTCGGGTCTTGTGAAGTTTCCATGGTAGGTTGGTGCCACAGGGCCCATCATCGAGCTAGTACCTGAAAATAAGATAAGAGTGTGCAAAGAGCATATTGATTGCGCTAGGGCAATCTAAGTGACATTTGAGTCAAATGCATCGAGGTGCATGAATGTTTATGTGAGATGCATGCCACACATGGTGTGGATGCCCGTATGATGTAGTGTGAAATACGACATATAAGTTTAAAATGTATGTGGTTGTGAAAGTATAATGAAGTGCATGTGATGGATAGATGTGTGATGAACGTGATGATGCGTACATAATGATATGTATATGTTGTATGCATATGATGCATACGTGTTAGGATCGGGAGTGTGGTTACTCACCGAGTCCCCCAAGTTATGTAGTTAGTAAAACGGAAGTTTGGTTTTGGGTTATGTTCGACGATGCCGGTAAGGCTGAGAATGAAGCTCCGGTATGGAAGTAACCATTGACAATACAAGCGAGACTATGGCGTGACCATGATAGTCCCCCAAGTATAGGTTAGAGGAAGGAACTCTAACTTACTTAACTCGAACGTATAAGCCATAACCCGATTGTTTGGGTCATGTGTAACAAGAACGTAAGAGATGAGCTCGCTCATGTTGAGCTGGTGTGAGTTTTGTCCTATGGTCTTATTAATGGGATGTAAAAGAAATTTAATTGTTGCGATCAACAATAGGTGAAAATTTTCAATATTTCCATTAATAGACCATAACACGAAACTGACACGTATCGTTTAAGGCATAAGCGTGAAGTCCGGAAAGTATGAGCGTGAAGCTCAATGATAGTCCCAATCGGGTACTACCTCTACTTGTGATAAGTGGTATGAATAAGTCGCCCAAGTGTAGAGAACGCTCGGGAGGTGAGATGACTCAAAAGCAAGGGACTGGACCTTGGCTTAACCCCTGAGGGTACCGCGCTCCGGGCGAGGGTTTTGATGCAAGGGACTGGACCTTGGCTTTATGTAAGGGAGCTACCCTTTAGTTATCCCGTTGGGATACCTCGCTCGAGTAGAGGATTTATGAGGGCTTTGAGCCTCACTGACCCAGTGGAGCCAAAATGGGGGCGTAAGCCTCGTGTACCCGGTGGGTAGAACGAGAGCTTGAGCCTTGTGTACCCGGTGAGGTAGGATGAGGGATTAAGCCTTATGTACCCGGTGGGGTAGGTTGAGGGATTAAGCCTCGTGTACCCGGTGGGGTAGGTTTGAGGGATTTAAGCCTTATGTACCCGGTGGGGTAGGTTGAGGGATTAAGCCTTGTGTACCCGGTGGGGTAGGTTTAAGGGATTTAAGCCTCATGTATCCGGTGGGGTCACATAAGGGCTTGAGCCTTCTTAACCCAATGAGGTTGAATGAGGGCCTGTAGGCCTCCTTTACCCGGTGGCATGACCCTGGGTAGAATGATGGTCTTTAGCCTCGTAACCCCGTTGAGGTACCTGGTGACTTTGGCCTCCGGTACCCGGTGACGTGGCCCCAAGTAGAATGAGGGATTTGTGCCTTCTAACCCCATTGGAGTACCTCACATGATTGGAGGGTTTTATGCAAGGATTTGATCTTGACTTAACCCTTGAGGGTACCGCGCTCCGGGCGAGGATTTTAAGTGCCACATGTATGCATGTAGTAATTTTAATTGGATTGCAATTAAATTAACGTATGACATTAAATACATAGGCACAATGGATATGATATCGAAACTATCGCATTTCTAAGCATGCTTAGATAAGTGATTAACGAAGCATGTAAAACATGGCATTGGCTCCACTTGAAAGAAAGTAAGATAATGACTTATCTGGAGCCAATAGGACGAGGTTGTAATAATGTGAAAAGAATTGAGGTATTGATAGGAGCATAAAGTGCGATGATATTATTGAGTATATGCCCCATTTTAGCCTTGTTTCTCCCTTAAGTTTCGTGTTTTGAGTCATCGAGTCATTTTAAGAGTATTGTAGAGTGTTTGGCGTGAAATAAGCGGAAAAAGATAAATTCATGAAAAATACTAGCTGGATCAGGATTCCTCACTGTCGACTGTTTTTGCGGTCTTTACATTTTAATTCCCTTTATTTTCTCTAGAAAATTCTGATATTCTCCTGCTTGTTGTAGGAAACCTTGGCTGGTGGAACTCTTGGAAACAACAACGATGGAGTCATAAAATAAAGCATTTAAGACATTTGACCAAGCAATGAAGAAGGGAAATAAAGGAGAAAGACGTTTTCAGTTGGAGAATAAAGGAGAAAGTCGTTTTTCAGTTGGGGAATAAAGGAAAAAGATGTTTCAACTGGAAAATAAATAAAGGAGAAAGACGTTTCAGCTTGTTAAAAGACCCCATTATGAGAGGAATTAAGGCCATAAAGGAGATGTTTCAGTTGGAAAATTAAAGGAATTATGATGCAATCCCATCCGTCCAATGATAAAGGGTATGATCGACAAAAGCCAACCAATGCTCCCCTATAAATAGGCAACGTCCAGAATAGAATTTGCATCACTTCCCGGCCTATCACTTCGTGGCCAAAAGCTATTCCAAGACTTTGCCCAATTCACTTCTCAAATCTCCAACACCTACAAGACCGTGACCACCATCCATCCATCAATCTACAAAGCTCTAAAGGCGCTGAGTCAAGGACGCTCCACCACCATAGCAGAGACGAGTTTATCACCTTGTTACCAAGCCGCTGAGGAAAGCTTCAAAGTGTAACTATGACTCTACTTACAATTTTTATTTCGGTTTTGTGTGTTTGGATTTGTGAGTTGTGTAATTGGAGACATGAAATTTTCAGAATATTTTTATTAATATTTTTGAGATTTTCAGTTTATTATTGAGTTAATTTCGAGAATTCTTTTATGATGCATGTTACAATCTTGTGCCCTTTTACGTGTTTAGGTAATTTTCAGAGTTAGATTAATAAGTTTGCATGCTAGAATCACGCTGAGTATTCTTGTGTGTTTGCTTAATTTGCCAAGGGTAATTGTTATTTGTTAAGGCGCTGAGTTAAACAAGTAGCAATTAGTTCTAAAAAGTGGTAAAAATCATGCTTTAATGATTAAACGATTCTGGAAATTACGTGTTAAATTCTATGTGTAATGGTTAATTTGCACGTGTGAGTTGGTTCGAGGGTTAGATAATACTACTAGTTAAGAGAATTACGCTGAGTGTTTTCGAAAATTAGTAGTATTAGGCTTGGTAAAGACTTTTCCGATCCAAGCCTACATTAGAACGAATTAGATAAATAGATTGATCCGCTGAGGCTTTTCATTTGGGCTCTTATCTAGGCATTTAAGATGGGCACAGTTTTGTAGCATGTTGAAATGAATTTCTGAGTGGTATTGGTCTAGGTTAGGGAAGTCGATCATTGTATATAGTTTTATTTGTTTTGTTTTTATTTTAAGTAGATTAGGAACCAAATTTCAAAACCCCCATTTTATTCTTTTATTTGTTAATTGACCTTTTTGTGTAGGTGTACCCTACAATCCCCGGACTGAACGATCCCTGCTTATCCTATACTGACAACTACATTTTGCAGAGTTAAATTGTGAGGCTATTTTAGCCGCATCAGGTATCTGATCGCGAGACTTTATTTGAAGTTTACCAATCGACCATCGAGGCATCCGTTCCATTGTGAGGAAGTTCCCAATAGGGATAATCGAACCTCAAGACAAAGTAAACGATTAGCATATAAGTTTGTTAATAAGTAACATCAATAGTTTACTTTGTAGCTTATGAGGCAGGTGAGGCAATGCACATATAGGATGTGTTTGTATGGATAAGTGCCTTGAAAACTAGAAGTGTATGAGGCAATTTGATTATATAGTACCAATGAATAAACATAGAGTACTCATAGATGCTAGCAATCGTTCATGGCAATTTGACGGACTGAATGTATGTAGCTGAGACTTCATTGAATCATGTAATTATGCACAAATGTATGTTTGAACATTTCACAAAAAATTGGGAGCATTTGATGCCATATAATTTTTGACTGAAACTTGAGAGGCATGAGTGGTGGGCTCATGTACTAGCATGGTAATTAGCAATGGAAGACCATTTGGATTGTAATTAAAATGTGTGAGGCCAAGAATGAAAATTAGGCTAATGTGTGACCTCGTTCTAATGAAGAGCGACAACTAAGAAGCTGAGGATGCAATTGTGACTGAAAATCCTGCTCAAAAAATGAAAATGGAGTATACAATTGTGATCATGGCATGGCAAGGCGCATAATGCGTACTGATCACATAAATTGCATGGTAATAGAGATCATGCAATAGTAGTCATGGGTAGATGTACACTTGACATCTATGAACAGTAATAGAGATGCTAGCCAATGGGATAATGACAATTTTGATGAAATCATGCATAGGTGAGGTATTACATACAGTAGTTGTGCATATGAATCTAAGAGGGTCACATGTATATCCTTAGATGATAGTCATGCCTCAATTATAAAGCCATGTATCATGAGTGTATGTAAACGTGTAGTGTTTGAACTGGATATCATAATATCATGCATATTCATGCAACACATATAATTTGGACGTGGCATCCATGTTATAGCCCTTGAGATTTTGCATGTGCACCACGTGATGGTTTATTTACACGTTATGTGGCATCTACGTTATAGTCCTTAAGACATACATGGCAGATATTTTTGAAGCTTTGAACACTGGTACCTGTTTTTTTAAAACAGATCGATGCGTTCATGCATACAGTAGTAAAGAGTAGGCAGTAATTGCACAAAGAGCAGCAACATGCAGACACATGATCACTGATAAATTTGAGAAATGAAGAGTGCGAAGACTTAGCTTTGCATGGCAGACGTATACTGCCGGGAAACAATGCACAGTTCTGGGATTCTGGCCACGCTCCAAGTAGAGTACCCGGAGGAGGAAGATTCCGGGCTGAGTAGATCGATGGGTTCCCGGTGGTTCTTGTATCAGAGTAGGCGTGCCAGGTCGAAAAACTGCTTGGGTGATCCCCGGTGGCCTGTGCTCTCCGATTGGTGTCCAAATTCCTGGTGCCCAGAGCAAATATTTTGTTGGAGCAGCGGGTATATGTGAAGACCCAGCGACCATTGGGATCAAGTGAACTTCTAGAAGGATAAACCGAAGCTACCGGGAGATCAAAGCTGCAGTGAGGCCATTTTGTGGTGAAGACATGAAATTGTCGCTGCCTTGCCGGGGAGATGAATAGGTGAAGATCCGGGGTGCCTAATACGATTATTGTGATTAATATTTTTTTCTTAGCTGAACTTTTCTGGTACTTGAAGAGCTGGTGCCCGGACGACTATGAGCTGGTGCCCAGAGGAGAGACTGATAAGTGATGAAGCAATCGAGTCACCGAGGGCTGAAGAAATATCGGCGAGTCACCGAGGGAGGTGCGTTGGTGACCGGGAGCGATTTGGGTTGTGTCGCCGAGATGTGAAGTGTCGCTGCGTGGGTGCCGAGAGCAGGAGGAGTGTTGGTCACCGAGAGAAGGTGCCGAGATACAGGGTGTCCAGAGCAAATCACTCTTTTTTTTTTCTTTTCTTTTTTTGAGGTGAATATCATCAAGGTGCCGGTGACTGCCAGATTGATGCTAAGCAAGCTTGCATTGCTTGCCGGAGCGGGTGCACTGAGGATTGCCAGTGGTTTGTGATCTCCGGGTTTGAGGCATGGGTGTTGGAGCTTCCTATTTGAAATGGCCCGAGTTCTCCCTATTTGCTGGTACCGGAGGCTTCGATCAAGAAGCTGATCCCCGATAGAGGGGAGAAATTCCCGGTGAGCAACTGCGAGCGGGACCCGGTAAGTGTAGGTGTCGGTGGACTCGTGGTGCCGGGAGTGAGCCGAATAATGGTCATGGTGCTGCTGGTGCCAGAAAATAATGGTACCGGTGACTGATCGTAATGACTTGCTCAGACGGGGGTCTATAGGTAGATCTAGGGTGAGTCCCCGAGAGTTATCGGGACGGTGTTGCCGGTAGTGGGTCACCGAGATGGTGGTGATGATGAGATGATCACCGGGGTGGGTTGGGTGTCCAATCCTTCCCGGCTGTCCAGAGCAGAACCTAAAGTCACACGAAACGCGGAACGCTGCGGTACGGGAACGCGGTACGCTAGTCTTCAGGGTACGCGGTACGCTAGGATATATTAACTAATTTTAATTAAAATAAATTACTTATGATAAATAAAATTATAAAAAATAATAAAGAGATAACCATACTAGGGTTGGCTTTGGCACGGTTACCATGTTTTTTGGGCTGAGCCGTCTACCGACCGAAACCTGTCGGTATGCTCAAACTCAATACCACTACCGTGCCAAAACAAGTCGGTACCGAAGCTTTCGGTTACCGACTTTTCGGTCGGTTTAGTTTCGGTTCAGGCCCAACCGAAATAGATGAATGGGCCCAATACTAATTGGTATTTTTTCAGCCCAATTATTCATTCTAGCATGTTTTAAGCCCATCTTTTCTGGGCAGTTTTTACCAAATACTTAATACTCAACTCTCTGCAATTTTCTGAATAAATACCTCTTCATCAAAGTCTATTCCTCACTTTCTTATGAAGATGTGAGTTCTAGAGTTGATGTTTTTCTCTCAGCTTTTCTCCTATAGTTAATAATGTTCCAATTCTACATTACAATTTACAAGTTCACAAATCATATGTCACTGATTTCTAAGTCTAAACTATTTAAATATTACCTATTTGAAGTTAGGAACTATAAATATTCAAAGGAACAAAAATCTGCTAGTGATTTGATGATTCTTATCACTTAACAAAAAAAAACACAGCAGCTATATCTTTGAATTGGAGGTCTGCAGCATCCAAATCTTCAAGTAGCGGTTGTTGTAGAAGAGTTCGCACCTCCCAAACTCAGTGCAGCAGTTCCTTCAAAGTCAAAACCACAAAAAGAATAAAAACAGCAAAGTCAATATAGTAACAAGTTGATGAAAATATAAAAATATGCAAAGTTAATATTTTCAGATTATTAACTTTCTGCAAGCAAGTCATTTACACATAATCACAGTTCAAATAATCAAAACACAACCAAGCACATACAAGTTTACTTACCTAATCAAAGATCTCGATCTGATTTGCAATGACCAGCGATAATCGTTGACAGTAAGTTACATTCATGTTGGCAGCATATGGTATACAAGTTAGATTCAGGTAAAAAGCACAAATGATACAGATCCCAGTTGAACTAAATAAGCAAGCTGGAAGTGATTGTTTGATTATATACACAGAACAATAAGCAAGCATATAATCAAGTCATAGTAAATGTTGAAGATTTATATCTCAGTGTCTAATGAGACACATGAACGACCCAGAAAGCATCAAAATTCTAGTAAGTGAACTAGTACTCCACAACAACAATTCACGAAAAATGAAACAGACTAATTGAGACATCGAAGAAGATTACTTACTTCACTCTATCAAAGTTCAGACCCATTCGTTTCCCACCATCTTGGCCTGTACAAAATCACTTAATAGATTACATTTTTATCATACAAATTAGACAAGACTAAAAGGAGATAGATAATAGATTTTACCTAATTCGTTGTGCTCTGAACCACCAGTTGAACACCATATAAGCCTCTGAACAACCGCTTCAACCAAGCAACTAATCTAGGTTTTCGAAAGATTTGGGGATTTTGAAAATCAAAGGATATCTAGGCTGAAATCTATGTTGGTGAGCTTCGCATCTTGCTTAGATTGTGTTTTTGGGACTAGATTTGCAAAGATCTTTGTATAATTGGGGCTAGAATAAAAAAATTGGGGCTGGGTTCTGAGAGAAAGAGTATGGAGTCCAGAGAGAAGAGAGAGAGCGGCTGTTTCTTTCGGGAATGAGGTCTGAGCCTCAACCCCTTAGGTTTTCCCACTCTCCACTCAGATCCAACGATTGTGATTAATTGCTGCTAGAGATGAACGGCCCATATCATCCTATTAATAACAATTATTAAAAAATTATAAGAACCCATTTCGGTCGGTTCGGTAATACCGAACCTCTCTAATTTGCAGTACCACTACCGAGCCGTGAACATATGTTCGATACGGCAGTACCGTACCATAGCTTCGGTAACCAAATCTCTCGGCGCCGACTGCAACGGTTCGGCTGGTTTGCGGCTGGTTTCGGCAGGTTTGGTATTTCAAGCCAGCCCTAAACCATACCATAAATAAAAATCTCAAGAAAAATTATAAAATAAAAATAAATTGTCACTACTACTCAAAAATTAATTGAGTTTTTCAATCCAACAAAGAAAAATAATGCTTAAAAGTAATTTTTTTTTTTTGATGGCTGGAACCCAGTGGGAGGCTTGGCCATCACGCCTGTCTAAGTTCTTATTTCGAAGTGCCGCTTGAGTCTCTTGCTTTTGCAAATCTGGATATATCAGTTTGATGTGTTCCTGGCCGAATCGGTTGTGCATTGAGAATGGGTGGAACATGTCTGCTTGAAGTACTCTTGGTACGCGATGATTCTTCCTCATCAACATAGTCTCTGTCTAACATTCTCCATCGCAAGTCCTCCAATCTCATTGGTGAATCATCTACTTCCGTTGATTCCGGATTAATGTCCCATCTCTTATAAGTTCCATTATTGTAACCTTCGGAGAAACGTGAAAGCAGACGAATATTGGAATGAATAAAAACTAATTTATCAGCTCTTTCAGCATTCAGCCTATTTCTCTTGACATTGTGAATGTATGAATACGTACTCCAATTCCTTTCAGCAGATGAACTTGATACTGGTTGAGCTAGTACCTGTTTATTTGTGATATCGTGTGAAACAAAACATACATATATCAAGTTAGTAATTAAACTAATTAATATATTTGGTAAAAGAAAAAGATAGCAAGTTACAAGATATTGCTATATAAAAAATGCATTGATAACTCAGTGAATAAATATGCTAGAGAATATGGATAAAGGTTTTAATAAGCTGTGTAACAAGCATGGATGCAATTAAGGCATTAAGTGCAGAGGATGAAATATATGTTAATTATAACACAATAATTACGACAATTAATTGGAGTTCAATCATTCAACTTACGACAAAGTTTAATTAAAAAAAAAATCCTATAGCAATACATTCAACCTACAGCAACGTTTTACAAAAAAAAAATAATAATAATAATCAATCATTCAACGGTTATTTTAACCTACGGCAACCTTATATATATATATATATATATATATATATATATATATATATATAGGATTTTTCTCAGGTAAGGATGTCCTTAGTTTTTCTTATGGAACGGATGTACTGTTTTCACCCACTTTCCGATCACATTTTCACATCTTAACCGTTCAGTTTTTAGGTCCTAATGTATGGATCACCTCTGCAAAATTTCAGCCAATTTGGCGATCGTTAAGGCGTCCAAAACTGCAATTTACACGAACGAACCGAATCTGTCGAACCGGAACCGTTCGTTTACATTGTTGTAATTTGCAGTTTTGGATGCCTTAATGATCACCAATTTGGCTGAAATTTTGCAGAGGTGATCTATACATTAGGACCTAAAAACGGAACGGTTAAGATGTGAAAATTTGATCGGAAAGTGGGTGAAAACCGGAAATTCGTACCTAAGAAAAACTAAGGACATCCTTAGTGTAGCCGGACTGTATATATATATATATATATATATATATATACTATATACTTTATTATTGTTATATATATATATATATATATATATATATATATATAACAATAATAAAGTATATTATAAATGAACAGAGATTAAAAGATTAATAACAACAAAAAATTACCTTTTGTGCAACTTCTGCTAATTCTGGAACTTGTGAACCATACGTTGACCACCAATCAATGGCATCCATAGTTACAGCATCTATCTGGACAGCTTGTGTAGCAAAAATACCTTTTCGCTGATGAAAAATGGCATATTGTTGACGTAATAATTCTGCTTCTTCTCGATCTTCTGATATCTTATCGAATGCTTCCATGAGGCTTGTAATCACTTCTATATCTTGATTAGGGCTCTTTCGAGTGAATCCTCCTGGTGCTTTTTTACTGAGATATGCTCTATCATAAAATCTTGGCGTCAGGGCATATCCAACACAATGGATAGGATAATTCATTTTTTGCCACCTTTGGAGCACAATCTTTTCGACTTGTGGAAAATAATTAGAGTGCGGCCCAGAACTCATAACTTCTCTTATTTCTCCAAGCATATTGTCCATCCTTTCATAAATTTCACCCATCTTTTGACCATCACCATCACAATATTTAATTAAAAAATATATTGGCTTTGTGATATTCACTATAGCCAACACATCATCCCAAAAGTTGTCTGCCAACACAGCTTGTGTTATATTCTCCCCAAGTTTTCTTTTCTCGAGGTCTAAAGTCTTCACCCAATCTTTCCATTTTTGAAGAATTACCGTACTTGCTAGTGCTTCTTTGCAATCAATAAGTCGCTTCAACAAGATATAATGCGATGCAAATCTAGTTTTTGCAACTTTCAATAACTCCAATTTTGAATGACTTCTGAACATGGCCAAAGCATGTGAATGGTTCAAAAAGAACTTAACAATAGCTTTTCCAATATTATAAATTTGCCGAAACCACTCAAACTCTTTTGCCAAATCTTTAAAAATAAGATTCAAGGTATGAACAACACAGGGAGACCAAAAGATATGTTTATGTACCTTTTCAATCTCTCTCCCAGCAGATTCACAGTTTTTTGCATTGTCAGTGACTATCTGGAGGACATTTGACGATCCCACATCTTCTATTGCAGTAAGCATAAAGTCAGCAATCACTTCACCAGTTTTTTGTATCCCAGAAAAATCTTGAGCATAAAGAAACAACGCTCCTCTACTATTTGCAGCAATAATGTTGATAAGTGGCTCATGCTTCATGTTAGACCATCCATCTGAAACAATTGAAACACCGTGAGTAAACCATGTATCTTTAACAGGAGCTAATTCTTTTTCCAGACTTCGTTTACACTCATCAAGCAAAGTAGTTCTTGCTTTTTCAGAAGATGGAGCCTTATAACCCCTGGGTCCATGATTTATAGCTGAAATCATCTCATGAAATTGGGGATTTCTTAACACATTAAACGGAATTCCATTAGCGCACAATACTCTCATCACCTTCATATCAACAATATTTTTGTCCATAATCTTGAACATGTCATCAAGAGCACCTGCGGTGGATTTTTGCGGTTGTTGCCTCAAGATTGTTGAGCTTTTCAAAGATAAAGAAACTCCTTTTTTTTTCAGCTTCCATAACCATTCTGGGAACCCTCTCATATTCCTCCCGATTATTAATCAATGATTGACATCGACGAATCTCTGATTTTTTTCCAGGGAGATTACCAAAAAAGTGGTAGTGAATGCGAGTATATGAACTCTTAAACTGAATATTACAATGTTTGCAGGTCCATGTCTTTGTTCCACCTGAATTTTTTCCTTGCGCTCCACTGGCGATAATAACTTCATTGAGTAATGGCTTTATGTCAGAATTCATTGGAATTTCTTGAGATTCTTGAGCTTGTTCGTGGCTGTTTCTACTAGATGATTGGTCTGTAGACTCTGTATTACTTGCTTGAGTTTCTTCAACAATATTATTGTCTTCATGCTCGCCGACATCACCTTCATAATTTTCTTCAAAAATTGGTTCTTGACGGGATCGTTTTCTTTTTCCAAACGCCATTGTTGAGCTGAGCTAAAATAATAGAGGATTTTTTTTTTTGAAAGGAGAGGTTTTTTTTTATGCTTTGTAGTACGTACTGTTTGCATGTAGCTTATGTAGAGTTTGTTTTCAATTTTGGAATTAGATTCCTTATCCATCTAGAAATCAAGATTCCTAATCTTGATTGTAGAGGGCTTTTATTTTACCTAAATACCCCTTATTAATATACTATGAGAAGCACCTTACTTATGGAGGATAAACAAGTAATTAACAAATAACAGAAAACAAATAATAAAGAAAGCTGCTTTATTTTTTTTATATTATATTATTATTGATTGGATAATTTTGGATCCCAAATTGAGATGATTATGGGCTTATGGCATTCTGGCAATCTGGCGTGAAGTCGTGAACAAGAGAGAGAATCCCAGAGATTACAAATCTTTCCCAGAATCCGAGTAAATCAAATATTACGTTTTTGCATCAGTTGATTCTGGCAATCTGGCGTGAACAATAGAAGGAACTGTCGCGCAGGACGCGATTCAATTTAGGAGGACGCGATTCAGATTGGTGAGCAGTCCTTCCTTCTCTGCTGCAGGACGCGATTCAGATTTCAGATCAGCAGAGAGAGGTTTGTCATGATCTTTTGCCTCTTCCTCTATTAACTTCAATCTTCCCAGTTTTGAATTGCTCAGTAGTACCTTATCAGGGGAAATCTTCATCTCGATGAGGCATTCAGTAACGATTAAAGTGCTTAAGGATGGGAGCTTGACGATGAAATTTCCTGAGCAAAAGGCTTGCAGACTTTGAGTTGTGATTGGAATTGGCTCTGGTATGCGTGAGTTCGCCAAAAGCCCAAAACCATGGGATCGCTAAACATAGCGATCCTGATCGCGAACGCCCCGCGATTGGGTTCGTTCGATCCAGAACGCGGGTCGCCGGCAGGGGCAGCGTTTCCGGTGACTTTGGCAGAACCATTCCTTTCAGGCAGCTGGTACCGGCGATCTAAAGCGGCAGCTGGTACCGGTGATTGAGTTGACACGGTGGTCTACCAGTGCCGATGATGGCAGTGAAAACTGCAAACATACATATAGCACATATATGCAATCACTCATAAATGTACATAAACACTGATTATAACATAGCTTGATACATGAACTGGTGTTTGGAGTTTAATTTGATAATGACCTGAAGTCATTTGAACTCTTGAAGCAACAATCTTCTGCACTACTCTCAGGATCTTGGTTGTCTCTATGGGGCAAGACTCTTGTAACTCGGTGTGGAGAGAGTGCAGGGACTATGCCTTTTATATAGGAGCAGAAAACACAGTCCTCCTCCCATAAGAGTGATTGTGTTTCACTAGGTTGCTCCTTCTTTTGCATACATATCTATACTTATCTAATATATCAGATAAGCAAACGGTTTTCCATCTAATATCTTATCAGAAACATCTAAGATATCTTTACAAGAATTAGAGTCCTATGCAGTACAAATTGCTTCTCTTAATCCTCTAGTTGTTGTCCGAAGTAAATATGTGATAAGGTCCAATACATTCTTTCATTCTCCCACTCGGACCATCACAAATTTACATGACAAGAAAACTAGTATAAACTGAGCATAGCAATAATCTGGAGTGTGCAAAAGGTACTACATAGTCTCACCAACCATTTCAAGACTCTGTCAATATATTGCTGCAACATCGAGCTAAAGAACAACAAATAACTAACAAGTTAATTGAATTCCAGAACTACAACGCAACAGCAAAATAATACATGAATCACCAACAAGATATGATCTATATGTTTAATTGAGCTCCTGCATGAATCTGACATATATGCTCAAAGTAAACTGTTCTTTCTTTATGATCTTGTATATATCAACAAAATCCATGAAAACATAGATTCCACCATAAATCCACCTGATATGTTTTCTGTTCATGAGTATGATCAAATAATGTAGCCATACATTTAAGCAAAAACCATTCATACTCATAAGAATAACAGCTGTTAAAACAAGCATCTATAGCTCAAAATAAAATAATGCTGCAGCAAAATAGAAAACCATGGTATTAACTGAAAATTTCCATAGGGAAAAACTTTATTACACAATGAAATCATTGTCTCAATGTCATACAAAAGAAGGATTAAAAGAATCAGAAAACTTAGAACAACTCCCACTGTTTTCAGCAATCTAAACTAGGTAAGACACCAATTTCTACAGTATGCTTTTGGAAAGCTGCAACTGAGAGTGCCTTGGTGAATGGATCAGCTAATTGTGACAAGGTGTCAATATTAGCAACAGAAATCTCACCATGTTTCACTCTCTCCCTCACACTATAGTACTTCAAATCTATATGCTTAGAGTTTGAAGATCTTTTGTTGTTCTTGGTAAAGAACACTGCTGCTGTGTTGTCACAGAATATCTTCAAGGGTCTGCTAATAATGGTGTCAACTAGTTTGGTTTGGCTAATAAAATTCTTCAGCCATAGCCCTTCACAAGTTCCTTCATAAACAGCAAGAAATTCTGCTTGCATTGTAGAAGTAGTCGTGAGAGTTTGCTTTACACTTCTCCAAGCAATTGCTCCACCAGCCAACATATACACATAACCAGAAGTCGATTTTCCTGATGCTGGATAACCCCCTGCAAAATCAGAGTCAGTATAGCCAAAAACTTCCAGTTCCTTCACTCTTCTATATACAAGCATGTGATGCTTAGTTCTCTGCAAATATCTAAGCACCTTTTTGCCTGCAATCCAATGTTTGTAACCTGGATCTGATTGGAACCTTGCTAAAACTCCCACTGCAAATGCCAAGTCTGGCCTTGTACACACTTGAGCGTACATTAAACTTCCTACCAATCGAGCATATGGTCTGTTCTTCATTTCTTCCCTTTCCAAATCATTGCTTGGACACTGTGACTTGCTCAATTTATCTCCCTTATAAATTGGTGCTTCACCATTTGAACATTGCTGCATATCAAATCTCTTCAACACCTTTGATATATAACTTTGTTGTGAAAGCCCCAATAGATTTCTACTTCTGTCTCTCTTGATCTCAATGCCAAGAACATATGCAGCCTCACCTAAATCCTTCATATCAAAGTGTTTTGATAGAAAGACTTTAGTTTCTGATAGCAGATTAGTATCATTGCTGGCAAGCAAGATATCATCCACGTAAAGTATCAGAAAAATGAAATTTCTGCCCTTTCTCTTCATGTAAACACATTCGTCTACCAGATTCTCAGTAAATCCATGTGAACTCACTACTGCATCGAATTTCAAATACCATTGTCTCGACGCTTGTTTTAATCCATAAATGGATTTGCATAACTTGCACACCATGTTTTCTGTTCCAGCTTTAGAAAACCCTTCAGGTTGCCTCATATAGATTTCCTCTTCTAAATCACCATTTAGAAAAGCGGTCTTTACATCCATTTGATGTAATTCCATGTCATAGTGAGCAACTAAAGCCATTATCACCCTAAATGCATCTTTGGTGGACACAGGAGAAAAGGTTTCAGTAAAATCAACCCCTTCTTGCTGCGTAAAACCCTTAGCCACTACCCTGGCTTTATACCTTTCTACACTCCCATCTGCACATCTTTTAGTCTTGAATACCCACTTACATCTTATTTCTCTATGGCCCTTCACTGGCTCCACAAGTTTCCAGACTTTATTAACTTTCATCGAGTCCATTTCTGCCTGCATTGCTTCTATCCACTTTTCTGCATTTTCTGATTCCATAGCTTGCTTGTAAGTCAAAGGATCATTGTCTTCAACAACTTCATCTTCAGCTTCTTGTAAATAAACATGATAATCTGCTGGAATAGCAGACTTTCTCTCCCTTTGTGATCTCCTCAAAACTTGTTCAGGTTGTGCAAGTTGTGCAGGTTCTACTTTTTCAGTCACATTTTCAACTTGTTCAATGGGAATGTATGGCTCTGGAGCTACTAGAACTATTGGTTCAGCTAAGGTCTCAGTTGCTAAATAATTCGGCAACTGTAGGGGTTCAAGAGACACAACATTAGAGTTTTCTGGTGAATCTTCTTCTGGTATTTCTTGAAATTCAAGCTCCAGATCTTCAAAATCATGTAAATAATTCATCTCTTCGACAAAAACAGCTTTTGAAGTCTCCATAATTCTAGTACTGTGATTTGGGCAGTAAAATTTAAAGCCCTTAGATTTATCAGGGTAGCCTATGAAATAAGCACTCACAGTCTTAGAGTCGAGTTTTGACTCTTGAGAATTATATAATCTAGCTTCAACCTTGCAACCCCATACATGTGTGTGCTGCAAACTTGGTTTTCTTTTATTCCATTGTTCAAAAGGTGTGTTGATTACAGACTTGCTAGGAGTTCGATTTGTGAGGTAATTAGCAGTTTTAAGTGCTTCTCCCCACAAAAATCTTGGAAGACCTGAAGTGCACATCATGCTTCTAATCATGTTCAGCAATGTTCTATTCTTCCTCTCTGCAACCCCGTTTTGCTCAGGGGTCCAAGGTGTAGTGTACTGTGCAACAATACCATGCTCTTGCAAGTATAATGCAAAAGCACCCTTGTTCTGTCCAGCTTCAGTAAACCTACCATAGTATTCTCCCCCTATCTGATCTCACCACCTTAATCTTCTTATCTAATTGCTTTTCAGCCTCTGCTCTGAAGATTTTAAACATGTCAAGTGCTTGTGATTTCTCCGATATCAAGTATACATAGCAGTACCTTGAGAAGTCATCGATAAAAGTGATAAAATATTTGTTTCCACATATGGTTTTATGAGAGAAGGGTCCACAAATATCTGTGTGTATCAACTGAAGCAATTCAGTACTCCTATTTGCTCCCTTTTTCTTACTGTTAGTCATTTTCCCTTTCACACATTCGATGCAGGTATCTAAGTCACTGAAATCAAGCTCAGGCAGAATGTTTTCTTTTACTAATGACTGCAATCTTTCTTTTGAGACATGTCTGAGTCTCCTGTGCCATAGAAAAGCTGACTTTTCATTATACTTTCTCTTCTTTCCAGTTATCTTTTCTGAGTTCTCAACAAGCAGTATTTCTTTAGGATAGGAGCAATTTATTTTCCAGTAATCATTAACAAAAGAAGCTGAACCATAATAAGTTGAAGCATGAAGGATTTTTATTCCACTAGCTAAATCACTGTTCAAGCTGTAACCAGCTTTTACAAGGAGGGTAAACGAAACTAAATTCCTTCTGATTAAAGGAATACAATAAACTGAATCTAAATCCAAAAAATTTCCACTATCTAAGACTAGTCTAACTGTTCCAACAGCTTTGACCGCCACCTTCATGCCGTTTCCAGCGCATATATTGCACTCACTCCTTCTTGGAGTCTTGCTCCTTAGATACCCCTGCATCGAAGTAATAATATGTATCGGTGAGCCCGAATCCAACCACCAAGAATCAGGAGTAACATCTATCAAATTAATCTCAATGGGAAAAACTACGTTACCTGATTTCTTTGCAATCCACTTCTTGTATGAGTTGCAATCCCTCTTCATGTGCCCCTCCTTTTAACAAAAGAAGCACTTGAATTTTCCCTTACCCTTGGCCTGAAAAGGTTTCTTAACTCCTGAAGTAGATGGTTTGCTAGAATCAATCACAGCTTTACCCTTTTTCTTCTGCCACTGTGGCTTACTGATCAGATTCACATCCCTGGTCACGTCCTTCTCACTTTTAATTCTGCTCTCTTCTTGCATACACACAGCAATGAGCTCATTCAGGCTCTACTTATCTTTCTGGGCAGCATAGGTGGTTTTCAGCTGGTTGAACTGACTAGGCAGAGAATTCAGGGCTTGGTGAACTATAAGCTGGTCTTGCAGAGGCATGTTTAAGTCTTTCAGCTTTGCAGCAACATCAATGAACTTCATTATGTGCTCCCTAATCCCCACAGAAGCAGTATACTTCAGATTATTCAGGGTGCTCAAGAGAATGCTAGTTTCAGCTTTTTCATTCTCTTTGAACATTTCTGCAATTAAGTCCAGATACTCTCTTGCCGTTGCCTTATCTGGGTAGCTACCCTTCACAGCATCACTCATAAGCCTTTTCATAATCAACATAGACATCCTATTGGCTCTAATCCACTCAACAGACTTCATCCTATCCTGGGCTGTGCTCGCATTAGTGATCACAGGCGCCTCTTCGGTTAAATAATTATCAATATTGTTCAACCCCAGGTACAGCTCAATATCAGACCTCCACTTCTTAAAGTTGTGTCCATTGAGTGGCTCGATGGTAGCTAAACTTAGTCCTGAGTTGTTCATTGCTGAAAAGAAAAGAAAAGAAGTCTAAGTTTTCTTTCATGAAGTTTTATGAGAGTTTTAGTTT
Organism: Rosa rugosa; assembly: GCF_958449725.1. Lineage (NCBI taxonomy): Eukaryota > Viridiplantae > Streptophyta > Magnoliopsida > Rosales > Rosaceae > Rosa > Rosa rugosa. Next base: position 34,386,477 of record NC_084825.1, read on the forward strand.
AAAGAATAACAAACAATCATAAAACAAAAACATTCTGCAAGTCATATAGCAATCATATATATAACTCAACATAGAACAGAATCAAGCCCCAATTTCTCTTTATTTTCATCAAGTCTTCCTGTGTGTTAGAACATGATAAAACTCTTTAGGTTCCATATCACAAAACCAATATTAATCAAGCTGCTATATTATATGTTCAGTCATAATCTATGTGATAAGAAAAGAACAAATAAACCATATGCATGCTTGATCAAAATGTAGTGTGCTATTTTGCATTTTAAAGTACATCAATAGTCAATCCTCACGTAAGAGATACAATTGCGATTTAAAAGCAAAATACAATTTTCCTGATCCTGTACTTTATGAACGATAAAAGTTTCAACAATGGTTTGCTGTGTGCAAAATTCATCATCAAAACATCTATATTCCAGAACCAGCAGTTGGTACTTTATGTCTTCACCTGTGAATATAGTTTAGAACACCAGTTGTTCCTGCAGTTTAAAAATTTTAACAGATAGTTGCAGATTTGGGAGACTTTAGTAGTTAAAATCTTTTGCAGGCATATTCACAGACGATAGTGATCATATAATTGCAGGATTATGCATTTCACGACATGATTTCAACCAAACACAATCACAATCATAATTACAATCACAATAGCAACCATATCAGATCACAATCCATCAAGCAAGAAATGTAAATTCCATCTGGGCACCAACCTAATATATCTTAATTGCGCCCCAGGTGCACTCTAGGGTTCTTATGCATATAATTCAATGAAAATTTATACAATTTCAAAAGAATTGATGGGAACATACCCGGACGCTTCCGCGCTGCATAAGGTGGTTAGCCAACCAAAATTCATATACAGATGAATATATATACATGCCTTTCGAAATCTAGAGACTAACCAATCACCCATGGCAAGCAAATAAAATCAATTGAAGCACAGCACGTATGATCCCTAAAGCCCCAAAATTCTCAGCTGAGTGAAAAGAGTAGTCGTTGTGAAAGCAAAGCTCTAATTTGTTCATTTGACGTTCTTTTGTTTTAAAGCGGAAGCATATCACATAATTGGGTCAAAAGCCCAAAAACTCCAAAGCCCATAATTGTATCATAGTCTGATATTAAAGAAAAGCACATTTCCAAAACTTTGAAGCATTTTCAAAACAAAATCGGTTCATGCATTTTGTGAGAAGCTCTTATACCAAATGAAAACTGCAAACATACATATAGCACATATATGCAATCACTCACAAATGTACATAAACACTGATTATAACATAGCTTGATACATGAACTGGTGTTTGGAGTTTAATATGATAATGACCTGAAGTCATTTGAACTCTTGAAGCAACAATCTTCTGCACTACTCTCAGGATCTTGGTTATCTCTATGGGGCAAGACTCTTGTAACTCGGTGTGGAGAGAGTGCAGGGACTATGCCTTTTATATAGGAGCAGAAAACACAGTCCTCTTCCCATAAGAGTGATTGTGTTCCACTAGGTTTCTCCTTCTTTTGCGTACATATCTATACTTATCTAATATATCAGATAAGCAAACGGTTTTCCATCTAATATCTTATCAGAAACATCTAAGATATCTTTACAAGAATTAGAGTCCTATGCAGTACCAATTGCTTCTCTTAATCCTCTAGTTGTTGTCTGAAGTAAATATGTGATAAGGTCCAATACATTCTTTCAGGCAGGGGTACCGGTGAGGGCAGCTGGTATTATCGAAGCTATCGTTGTCGAAAAGCTGTGCTTTTTATTTGCCTCTGATGCTCGTACGGGTTTGCAGGTGAACCCGGAATATTTTTTTTTTTCTATGATGTATGTATGCCACAGTGGCGTGTAGTCATGTATAAAAGAAACATAATTAAGTGGCCAGATAAATATGTCCTGAGCTAGCAGTCATATTTGACCATGCATGTTGATACATGGCACCAATAGTAGGCTAGCATGTGTGTAGGCAAGATAGTTGGCATGCATGAACTATGTGTCATAGAATCAATCATGTTGGACGTGTGTCGTGAAGGTGATAATCATTCATGAATTGCATTTTGTGTGCCTTTGAAGTTTTGGTCAACGGGATCAGCTGGCCACAGAGTTACATGATATTCACAGGGAACAGATATTCAAAGCATGCATGCGCTTGAAGTAAGATAAGACGAAAATACTCATGTGTAGCCTGGAGGTGTGTATTGCATGGAACAGAAACAGTCCGGGTCTTCTGACTAAACTGTTGGGTGTGAAGAGAAAATTGCAGATGTGCCAATTGCAGGTGTACCCGCTGACTCATGTACCCGGAAGCCTATAGTACCTGTTGGCTCACCTACCCGGAAGCTCATGTACCTGGAAGCCATGTACCCGGAAGCTTATAGTACCCGTTGGCTCGAAGGCTTGGGTGAGGTTGAGGGTGGGGTGTCCTGCATGTACCCATGTACCCGGTCACTCGTGGTACCCGTACATGACCCTTACTCAAGGTCGGAGGTGTCTTGTGCGTACATGATTGGTGGTTCCCGTACATGACTCTTGCTCAAGGTCGGAGGATCTTACCCAAACTTAGGGGCCCTCCTTCTAGCGCCAATGTTTCTGTGTGAGAATACGAGACCTAAAGTAAGAAGCATGAGAGAGAGAGAGAGAGAGAGAGAGAGATGACACAAGCATGTATAATGGTTCACCTTGCCCTTGAGGCAACGCTACGTCCACTTAGAGATTCCACTAGTAGTGAGGCCAAGTAGCCTTTGTAGTGATACAAGTATAGGGATCATGGATTCATCCTCCTCTAAGAAGGGGAGGACTTCCCTTTATAGCTAAAGGAAGTCTCATTCTATTCTATATTTCCGATGTGGGACATAATACACATATTTACTTCTCTTGAAGCCTCTTGAAGATTATGGGAGGGTGGCCTCCCTACGAGGTACCGGCCGACCTCCACCATAGCGAGGTAGCTCGGGTGTCGGACTACCGGAAGCATGTCGTAGGCGGGACTAACCATGTCGCAGGGCCCACCTATGAGGTCGTTGCTTATGCTTGGAGGTATGTAATATAAGTGATATCAACATGCACTAAACCACTGCAAGTGGCCTAGTGGTTCTTGCCTAGTTGGGTGTGCTCCCCAACCTAGGTTCGAACCCCGAAGCTGTCAAAGTGGCGAGGCACTGTGCTGCAATGCACAGTTGGAGCATTTCACATGCGCCGAAGGGGTTTTATCTTGGGCCTAGAAAGCCTTTGGGTTCCCCTTGACAAAGTCAAAAAAAAAAAAAAAAAAAAAAAAAACATGCACTATTTGAAGGAAGTCACACCAAGAAGGCTTTTTGCTTACATCCCTTATTTCCATTTATCCAATTGTTTTCCTGTTTAGAACATTTTCAGCAATACTTGCTATTTAGTCAAATTTTAGTTAAAGTAGCTAAAAACTATTTTGTTCACCACTTTTAAAATACGTATGTATACTACTTTCAATTTTAAGTAGTTTTGAATTTATAATTTTACAAAATAAATAAATAATAGTTTTGATGTATTTATAAATTACATAAAACAACTTAAAATAAATGTTTTAGATTAACAAAAATAATACAGAGCATTTTCTCGCTCTCTATATTTAGGAGCGAGACTTTTAGTTGAAAAGCCGCTTAAAATTGATCTGATGCAGGTATGCTAAAATTGGTAAAAAGCTAAACATGCTCTCTAAAATAGCTAAGAATCGAGTCACGATAGAGAGTTTGCTAAAGATGCTCTTAATTAGTGTTCTCAAGTTGGTTGTTGCTTGGTATAGTGGCGAGACTTTAGGGTTTTAGGTACCTAAAGTATTTGATTTCCTTCGGTGGTTAGATGTGTGATTTCTATGTTTTTCATTCATACCTCACCCATCCTTTATGCAAGTGAATTTGAATCAGCGACTTCCGCTTTGTTATTTAGGAGACATGACAGCTGGTCAACACACAACCTACCGACAGGAAGTTTGATAGTACGATTGATTCATAGAATCGAAAAACCTCATATATTAATTCTTTTCTCGAAACATGTCATAAATCCAACAAAGACTTTGATAGTTTAATTGTGATTGCAGTGTAGACTTTGCAGTATATAGAACGACTGATTTATAGGAAACCTCGTATATTAATTCCTTCTGGAAACATTGTATAAATCCAACAAGGACTTCGATAGATTTTGATTGCAGTATAAACATTATATAGAATATAGTTCTTGTTTATAGATATAGTTCAACAAGGACAACAGATTGTCTGTTACTTGTGTATGTATTGAAACAAGAAGATACAGTAGATACAGTCATACAGATTTCTCTACTTTGGGCTTTATGATTGAAGAAGTGCTTTTGATGAGAGGACATGTTAACTACATGATCAGCTTAGAGATATGCTAATATGGTAACACATAGAAATGATAGAATAGCTAGCCATTATTTGTGAGATAGTGAAAGCCAAACATGGTCTGAAACTGCTTCGAGTTTATAAGGGATGTCATTATAAACGAGTGTAGTAGTTAAGTTTCAATGAAAGTCTACTTAAAAAAAAAAAATTAAAAAAAAAATTCGACCAAGGACTTGAATCACATGCTGTTATATATATATAAATAAAGTACCACCACCACATGCAGCAGCTCTTCAACTCACGCAATTAACTTCGATACACAGTTTTCAACAGTTGAAGCCCAAAATATTTCAGTCTAAAAAAGTTTTGAACATGAGAACTTAACTCTACGGGAATTAAACAATGAATTGTTTGATCAAGCATTGCACGTGGCGACTTGCAACATTGAAAATGAAACATTGTAAAGACCCATGTCCTTGTGTTTACTAACAATAACTATGAAAATCTTAATTATTGTTCGTAAAACAAAGAAATTAATTAAGACGACTATAAGAGAATCTTCTTACGGGAATCTTCGACTATAAATATGCTATCAAGTAATGCCACAACATGCCTCACCAAGCTGGGATGAAATCAGCTGTCCCCATTATTCTATCCCAATTCTGTCCCCTCAACATGATTGGTCCACAGAAATTAAAAAAATATTTTCCTAATCTTTTGTTCCATTTTTTAATCTCTATGGACCAATCATGTTTAGGGAACAAAATTGAGACGCAAAAATCTGGGACAGCTGATTTCATCCCCACTAAGCTCATCCAGATTTGAAACTGGGAATTAATAGAATGTCTGTCCAACTTTCTTCAGCATCTGAAGCCCAGAGCCCAAATGCCACTGCTGCTGTCAAGCGACGTTCAGCTAATTTTCCGCCTAGCATGTGGGGTGAATATTTTCTGTCATATGCTTCCATGGTAAGATATACACAAGAATTTTTCTAGTTACTACTTACTAGCTTCATGAACACTTGCATCCTATTAGTGAATTATTATGAATATTTCTGTGAACTTTCACGGTGCAAATATGATGTTCACACAACTTTTCTCTTCTTCATTATTTCTGTACATGTAGGAAGTGGATATTACTCTTGAGCATCAGGTTCAACAACTGAAGGAAGAAGTGAAGAGGATGTTTATGGATAATGTTAGAGACAGTTCCCAAAAACTAAGCTTGATTGATGACATTCAACGCCTAGGCGTGTCCTACCATTTCGACAATGAGATTTGTGAAATTTTGCAACAAATATTTGACAATGACCATGTTTCATATGATAATCTTCATCAAAATAATTCCGACCTTTATGCAGGTGCTCTTCGTTTCCGATTGCTTAGGCAACAAGGGTATAATGCTTCTTGTGGTATGTCGATCATCATGATATTGTTTCATAAGTTATTCTAGGTTCATTTTCTTCATTGACCTAATCAATTAAATGGATGGTGAAATAGACATGTACTTCAACAATTTGAAAGACAATGATGGGCTTATCTCGAGTGTGCAACACGCCGTGGTTTAAGCTCCCCACTTTTGAAACAAGTAACTCACGCCTTGTATTAGCCACTTTGGAAGGGCATGTCAAGGATAGAAGTGAGGCATTACTTGTCTACCTACCAAGAAGATTATTCTCATAATGAAACTCTCCTGAATTTCGCACGGCTGGATTTCAATCCATTGCAGCAACTCCATCAAAAAGAACTGTGTGAAATTACAAGGTTAGTTTAACCAACTGCACATTAAAACCACCTAGAACTGCCAATTATTTCCTACACTGCATATACTTGATAATTTAAGAAAGTATCTAGTGCTAATACTAACTAGATTATGTACTTTGGTGATCATCAGGTGGTGGAAGGATTTGGACTTCGTGAAGAATTTATCTTTTGCAAGAGATAGGTTGGTTGAGTGCTACTTTTTCGCTTTGGGTACCTTCTTTGAGCCGGAATATTACTTTGCTAGGAGGGCATTGTGCAAAGTTATTTACATGCATGGTAGCCGCGATTGATGACATCTATGATGTTCATGGCACACTTGAAGAACTAGAACTCTTTAATGAAGCTATTCAGAGGTTTGACGCGATTAATTGACTTTTGTTCATTCTATCTACATATAGAGGATGTGAACCTAAATGTTATTCGGGTGAATTTGCTTGTTCGCCTCCACCTTTGCATGAAGATTTTTCTTTTAATTTTCATTGCACAATTCTTAAAGGGTCTTTCTAAGTGTACCCAGCAAATATCTAAGTATACCCAGCAAATCATAATTTGCATGAAAAGACGGTTGTATCCCCATAAGAAATGACATTAAAAGTCATGGTAAACTAAGATAATGACAACAAAAAAAAAACCATAAAAGTTGAAATTGTGTTTTCTATTTGTACCTAGCAATATTATATTCATGAAACAACATGGTTTTCTTCCCGCAAAAAACTTGAATTCCAAACTTCATTTTTCATTAAACTTGCTTCATTTCTTAAGTTTAATACACATGGTACTGCCAAAAGTGTGAGTGCAATCATGATTTTAGAAACTTCTATTAAAGTATGTTCATTTTTTTTATCATTCAACATAAAAGACTTAATTAGCTGCTGAATAGATCGAAGAAAATGCATTTTCCACTGTTGCTGGGTTTTGTGATTCTTGATGCCATGCTTGCAGTGAGGCGTTTGCATCTCTGCGTTCTTTGTACCTTGTGAGCCTCTTTTGGCACCATTATACAGTTTCTCAAGTGTCCTCTATATATCTTCCACAATGAAATACATCTCCGGGCTCGTGCATTAAGTTATTAATTCTTTACTGACCTGAACATTTCAAAGGTCTATAGTACATTGAGAAATCAATTGGCCGGATACTAGTGACCTAGGATCCATAGTACATATTTGAGTTTTCTAATTCTTGCCCTAGTCCCTATTGATGTTGCTTTAGAATGGGTAGCAATTAACTAACCTGAACTCGTCAACTCTGAGTTTTGAGTTTTGATCCAATTAAAAATATTAACCTCCGACTTGAGATGTGGGACAAAGAAAGAGAAAGAGAAAGACATCGAGACTCGAGAGTTGGGGAAGTGAAGCAATCTGAGCAAATTGAGTGTTGGATCGATTGATGATAGCCAAGTGAATGAGAATGGATTTAGACCGGTGTTTCCATCATCATCTATCTCAATTCTACGTATCGAGAAAGAAAGCACTGGATCGGAAGGATCAATCTGATTAATTAAATTAAATCTATGTTACCAGATCAGCAATAAAAATATCATTATAAGATTGGTATTCTTCATCTCAGAAGAACGAAGAAGTTTGCTGGGTGTTTGTTATTCTTCATCTCGATAAGGTTTTGCTGGGTGTATGAGTTTTGCTGGGTTTAATAAAAAATAAGGGTATTATCGGAAAACTCGCTGGGTGTAGTTAGAGATTTTAGGATTGTTTTGGGTGTAAAAAATTTGCTGGGTATATTTAGATATTTGCTGGGTACATTTAGAAAGACCCTTCTTAAATTCACCCTTAGGGTGACTGAGCATATTCACCATCTCTTGCGATTAATGCATAATAACTTTATAATTTTCTAATCCAACTATTCATGTTGTATAATGTAATACAAAGATTAGCTCTGTAAAAAATCAATCAAATTGAAGACCTTTTAGTTATTCATTTCTATGAAATACATGGGCGGTTCATCATAGTAGTAGTAAGTGCTGTTAGAATCATCCATTTGTTTGATTCAATTAGATAATTAAACGATTTCCGATTCGATTGATTTTTTTACAGAGATGATCTTTAAAGGATAATTTAAGATATAGACCGTTGAATTATAAATTTATTAAGTAGAAATATGTTAATCGACAACGAGGGTGAATATGCTCGTTCTCCCTAGGGGTGAACCTAAAAATTGTCCATTTTCATAATCTAAACCATTAAATAAAGATGGTTTCATCATTAATTATTTTTACATTATTGTATAATATATTAATTTGTTAATATTGTACAGCCAAAACGGTGCATACAATATGAAATTATCTATTTACCTAACAAAAAATTAGTCTTACATTAATTATTGCATGCAACATAGTAGCATTTCGGTTGAAACGTACGATATACATATCAACTTCCTTTATATAATTATCAGGTGGGACATCTCTGCCATGGATCAATTGCCAGACTATATGAAAGTCTGTTACCAGGCATTGTTGGATGTCTACATTGAAATTGAAGAAAAACTTGCAAGCGAGGGAAACTTATATGGCATTTACCATGCAAGAGAATCGGTAAGCCCTCATATTGAAACTTACACTAACATATGCATATACATGTTAATACTTAATAATCAAAACAATTCGTCTTTTTTATTTTTGTTTGATGATTAATGGTGCAAAATTTTCAGCCATATATATTAAAAACACTTTGTCGACTATCCAAAATAATAAAACAGTATGTAAAAATGATAATTGGTATATTGATGATAATTACAATTCAGAATATTACAAGATCTATAGGAAAACAATCTACCTTCTATGGTATGGAATAATGTAGATCCTAAGTATTATCACAAAAATAAATTACAGCGATTGACAAAATGTGAAGGGAAACAATTAGCATTTACACCTAAATCTTTCCATATCATGAGAGATTTTCAACACTCCCCCTCAAGTTGGAGAGTGAATGTCATGAAGTCCCAACTTGGAAACTAAAGATTCAAAACTATCTCTTCCCAATGCCTTTGTGAAAATGTCTGCGATTTGTAAGAAGAAGAAACATATCTAGTAGAAATCAATCCGGCTTGTAGCTTCTCTCGAACCACATGACAATCAATCTCTATATGTTTTGTTCTTTCATGAAAAACCGGGTTGGCGGCAATATGTAATGCAGCTTGGTTGTCACAATACAAAGAAGCAGGTTTATCATGAATAATATGAAAATCTTATAAAATGTACCTCAACCAAGTTAATTCTCGACAAGTCATAGCCATAGCACAGTACTCGGCTTCTGCTGATGAACACGCCACATTACTTTGCTTCTTAGATTTCCAAGAAATCAATGAATTACCAAGGAAAACAGAATATCCAGTTGTTGACTTTCTTGTTGTTGGACAACTTGCCCAATCTGAGTCACAATAAGCTTTTAAAGCCAAATCATTTTCTGATGGAAAGAAAATGCCTCTACCCAGATTTCCCTTAATAAAATGCAATACTCTCATGGCAGCTTCCATATGAGGTTTCCTTGGCTGATTCATGAATTGGCTAAGAATCCGAACAGAATACACAATATCTGATCTTGTCACAGTGAGATAAATGAGTTTCCCAATCAATCTCCGATAACGTGTGGGATCTTTAAGAATTTCCCCATTTGTAGGTGTAAGCTTTAAATTTTGTTCCATAGGAAAATGACATGGACGTGCTCCTGTAAGACCTGCATCAAGTAGAATATCTAATGCATATTTTCGTTGAGAAACGAAAATTCCTTTCTTGGACCGTGAGACTTCAATGCCCAAGAAATATTTAAGATTGCCAAGATCCTTTATGCGAAATTCCTTATGAAGAAATGCCTTTAATAATTCAATGGCTTTGGGATCATTTACAGTGAGCACAATATCGTCAACATAAATGAGCACAGCAGTGAAAGAATTACCAACCACACGTGTAAATAATGAATAATCAGCCTTGGATTGCCTGTAACCAGCCTTTTGAATAGCATTGGAAAATTTGGAGAACCAATTTCGGGAAGCTTGTTTGAGACCATACAATGACTTATTTAGTCGACATACCAGATTCTCCTCCTGTCGACTGAATCCAGGTGGAGGAAGCATATAAACCTCTTTATGAAGGTCACCATGAAGGAACGCATTTTGTATGTCCATTTGATGAAGACTCCAATTTCGGGAGGCAGCAATAGTGAGGAGACACCTAAATGTGGTGAGCTTGGCAGTGGGTGAGAAAGTCTCACAATAATCCACTCCTTCAACTTGGGTGTAACCCTTGGCAACGAGGCGGGCCTTGTAACGTTCAATGGTGCCATCTGAATTATACTTGATCTTGTACACCCATTTGGAGCCAATGGGTTCCTTGCGGGGAGGAAGAGGAGTAAGGCTCCAGGTGTTGTTAGCCTCCAAAGCTTGAATTTCATATGTCATTGCTTCTTGCCATTGAGGATTTTTTATGGCCTCTGCAAAACTATTAGGTTCCACATTTCGAGTAATATTGGCAATAAAATAACGGTGAGATGAAGAAAAACGGTGATAGGAAATGTAATTAGAAAGTGGATAACGCGTACCTTTATTAGGAAATGGCCACAAAGACGATGAATCCTCCTGGGAAGGCAACACAACATGAGAACAAAATTAACATAATCTTTTAGTTTGACATTTGGTTTTCTAACGCGTTCTGAGCGGCGAAGTGCAGGGACAATATCCTCATTAGGTACTAGAGGAGAAGAAGGAGGTGAAGATGGTGATGAAGGTGAAGAGTTGTCAAGTGGAGGGGATGAATGGTGTGAAGATGGTGATGGAGGTGTCTGATCATTGGGATGAGTCTCATGGTCAGACAAGACATCTGGAGATAAAGAACTGTCAACTTGAGGAAGGGTGTGTTCAATGGGAGAAACCCTAGATGCAAACAAGGGTTCTTGAGGGATATCATTTTCAGGAATCACATTAGGAAGCACTGCATCATGAGGCTGCAGAGAAAAATTAGGAGAATCTTGCTTATAAGGAAAGATATCCTCATGAAAAACAACATCCCTGCTAGTGAAAAACTTTTTGGTAGTTAGATCATAAAGTTTATATGCCTTTTGACCGAAAGGATATCCAACAAATATGCATTTATGAGATAAATGCACGAGGATCAAATTTGTGTTTGGGGTGAACATTAGTGGCATATGCAAGACAACCAAAAACACGAATATGAGAATATTGGGGAACACGGTGAAATATTTTTTCAAATGGAGATTTACCAGACAAAAGTGGTGTAGGCAGACAGTTGATAAGATAAATTGCTGTGAGAACACATTCCGCCCAAAACTCTAATGGAAGATTAGCTTGAAAAAGTAAAGCACGGGCAATCGTGATTATATGGCGATGTTTTCGTTCCACAACTCCATTTTGTTGGGGTGTGTAAACGCAAGAGTGCTAATGAATGATGCCATTAGCTTGAAAAAAATGAACACATGGATAGAATTTCACTTCCATTATCGGAACGAATGTGTTGTATCTTTTGATTGAATTGCATGTGTCTCAGTAAAGGCAAGAAAAGATTTCAGAAGATTTTGAGTTTCAGATTTGGCATGCATAAGATACAACCAGGTACATCTGCTAAAGTCATCCACAATTGTCAAGAAATACCTTGCACCGAAATGAGATGCAATTTTGTGAGGACCCCAAATATCACAATGAATGAGAGCAAATTGTTTTGTTGTGGAAATAGTACTCAAATTGAATGAGAGATGTGTTTGCTTGGCTAATGGACAGACATCACATACTTTATCTGCACTACAAGAAACACCGGGAATTGTTTTGGTTAGCAATTGCAAGCGATTTGGAGAATGATGACCAAGACGTCGATGCCACAAGGTGGAAGAAATGACTGCATGATTGGCAGAAGAAATATGTGAAGGTTTAGTGGCTAAATTTGAAGTGAGGTAATAGAGACCGTTATGCTCCTTACCCAAGCCGATTATCTTCTTCGTAACCAAGTCCTGCAAAAGACACATGTCAGGAAAAAAAGTGATGAAACATTTAAGAGATTTTGTAAGTTTGCTTACTGAGATAAGATTAACCTTAAAACTTGGAGCACAAAGCACGTCATTTAGACGAAGATTAGAATTAAAAGAAAAATCCCCAATTGAATGAATGGGAGCATGTTCACCGTTAGGTAATTTCACAGGAGGAAACGAAGGTGTAGGAACAAGATTTGATAAAGAATTAGGAATGGATGTAATATGGTCTGTTGCCCCGCTATCTATGATCCAATGATTAAGAAAAGAAGAGGAATGTGGTGAACCTGTACGATTTGCTTGAGATGGAAAAACACCCTTACTCTTTACCAGTGCCATAATTTGTAGGCATTGTTCAACGGTAAGATTGGGAGCAATTGCTTGAAGTTTATGGATGGTAGAATGAGCGGCAGCCATGATAAACAAAAGGAGAAGTTAAAAGCTTCTCAAAGAAATTCCAACACTAGTTGAAAATATTTTGAAATTTAGGTCCAAGAGCGTTTTGCTCTGATACCATGTAAAAATGATAATTGGTATATTGATGATAATTACAATTCAGAATATTACAAGATATATAGGAAAACAATCTACCTTCTATGGTATGGAATAATCTAGATCCTAAGTATTATCACAAAAATAAATTACAACGATTGACAAAATGTGAAGGGAAGCAATTAGCATTTACACCTAAATCTTTCCATATCATGAGAGATTCTCAACACAGTACATATCAATCATCATCTATTATGGAAATTGAGTAGAGAAGCTGTTTGTTTCAGATGAAAATCCATGTCGATGGTTACATTAAAGAAGCCAGATGGTTTCACTCGAAATACACCCCAACTTTTGATGAATATATGCCGCTAGCAGTTCTTTTATCCTCGTATATGCTGTCAATCACCTCCACTGTTGGAATGGGACTTGCGGCTACAAAAGACTCCTTGGATTGGTTACTCACTAACCCTGAGATCCTAAACACTGTATCAACAGTTGGCAGACTCTTAAACGACATTATGTCCCATCAGGTTGTATGTATTTCCTTGAAATTAATTCTTTTTGGCTTAAAGATTCCTTTAATTGATTAACCATAAGGTCTTGATGTGATGCCCCGGAAATTCGTATTTATTTTCCGAGGAATTTCTGGAATCTAATTTATGGTTATTGGACGATTTCGTGGCTCGTGGATGGAGCGGAAGTGTTTCGGACGAAATTTTATTCGGAAAGTATGACTTTTTTTTTGGGGGGGGGGGGGGGGGGGGCAAAGGTTGACTTTTTATTCGTTGGGTTTCTCGGAAAACTTTCTTCACCAAACTTGTAGAGCGCGTCGATACGAGTTCGTGGACATGCGGAACGCATCAATCGGAGTTCGTATGAAGAAGTTATGGCCATTGGAAAAAGTTTCCGTTTTGGTATAAATAGAGAAAATCCGAAAATATCTTCATAATTTCATATTTCCATTTCCGGAAGGTTTCTTTTCTCTCTCTTCTCTCTCGGCTGCACCTTCAGAATCAAAGAAATCCGGCTGACCCGACCCGGACCCGGCATTTCCGGCGAATTCCGGTGGTCTCCGGCGGCGAAAACTTCCAGATCAGATCGCCTCCTTGTTCTGGTCGTCCCTCTGGCATCCTCTAGTGGCGATTCTCGGTGGTGGCGGCGCTAGAAGGCGACGAAGTTTGAGGAAATCGGACCCGATCGGTTCTCCGATCTCCGACGTCAGTGAAGCTTCAAACTTAGCTTGGGGAGCTCGCAACAACCTCCTTGATCGATTCTTGGTCGTTGTTTGGATCGATTCACGTGAAACTTGGTTCAACTCGGATTGAACAGTAATCCACGGCTTGCGAGGTAGTTTTCGACCCTTTACGCTTCGATTTTGACTTCGTGCTAGTTATGAAAATGGTTAAGCATGCTAGGATGAACATCTTTGATGTTGGAAGTTTTGTGAAATATTGAGTTTTGGCCGGCGGCGGTGCGCCACTGCCTGTGGCGGCGTTCCGGCCATATTAGGAACTGTTTCTGGTATTATATATCTTCTACTCGTCGATACGAGCGTTTCGATATATAATATGCAATTTTTGGAGTTCGTATGAAATTGTTATGATTTTTACGGTTTCATACCGGTTGATTTATTCGATCCGTGAGGATCCAAGCGTCCAATCGACTTGTGGTTTGGACATATCGATCGTGGAAGTATTCTGGAGACTTTGGGAGGTCTCGGATGTGGTTTCGCCTCGATTGGCGCCACTTTGGGGATTTTAGTTCAAAATAGGGGTTTCGGACTTAAATCGTTTGTGAATCGTTACTAAGTTGAAACCGTATGTGATTAGGTACAATTGACGAAGTATTCTTGGACGTTGTTTTGTGGTTTGGCTGCTTTGTTCTATATTGAAGACGCAGCGGGAGTTTCGAGGTGAGTAATTGTTGAGAGAAAATTGCACACAGTGAGCGTAAATGTCACCCAACATAATTTCACTCGTATTCATTTAGTGAATAGAGTTTTTATTATTTCGGGTTCGACCCATTCAAGACAGAATGTGTCTCTTAATTACAATCCCTTGTTACAGGGAAACACCCTTTGATTCCATTTATGAAGAAACCAATTGATGGGATGTGTGTTTGTTTGTTTTTGCGGCTGCACCCGGATATTTGAATGGGTTGCCTACGTACCCTTGGAGAGGGATCAAGCCACTCGTAGTTCAAGAGTTCCAATGAGTGAATGACTCATCGGAGGGCTTTGATTTTGGAATGAGAGTAGTGTTTGGGACGAATTTGGTTTAAGTGGACCAGGGATTCGATTTTTGTGTTTAGGACGCGGTTGCATCTAGATAGATTTGGTTCTAGATTGCCTACATACCTTTTGCGGGATCAAACCACATGTAGTTCCGGCATTTGAGATTTAAATGGGTAGATGACCCATTTATTTTGGATTTGTGTTTGGGATAGGGTTTAAAGCCCTTGAATTTGATTTGGACTTTATTTGTGTGATTTGGGAATGAATTTAATCTTTCTGGTGTTGGGATAATTTGACCTGGAGTCAGTGATTCATTTGGGACTGGCCGAATTTGACTGGTGGAGTCAGGGATTCTGTTTGGAGTTGCGGTTGCATCTAGTGGGTCGCTAGACTGCCTACATACCCCGTGAAGGGGATCAAACCATTGTAGTTCATTGGCTTTGTCATATGCTTCTTTGTCTTCTTCTTGTCTTCCTCTTGTTTTATTTTCTTCTAGACTGTAATCCGAATCAAACTAGGGAGGAGCCAATCATGCTTCTGCTGACTTTGTTGAAGCTTAAACGTAGTCGACTGATCATGAAGATTTGCTCGTCGAATTTTTGTACTTTGTGGGATTGAATGGACATGTTCAATCCTTCATACAAGCTGGGTTATTCCACCGTGTTGTATCCGTCGAACACCTTTGCAGCCATCTCGTATCAGGAAACTCCCATCTTTCTTCCATTTTTGTGGCTGCTGCAGTCTACCTTGTGAGCCACTTTGCTTTCCCGAACATGACTCTGGTGACTACTTTGATGCAGGTGGAAGCAACAACTTCGCATCGAAACACTACACGATGATCCTTCTGGAGCAGCTTCCCCATTGTGTGAACTTGGGAACTTTGCGGAACCGTACTTGGTGTGAACTGGCAGCCCGAGGCTTTCACTTGACACTCATCTTTGCCACCCATATGCAGGACGCACCGCAATACAGGCATCAAAGACAAGTGTAGTGAAACTCGGGAACTTCGCAGATTTGTCCTTGGCGTGAACCGGCAGCCCAAGGCTTTCACATGACGCTTACTTCCGCCACCCATATGCAGGACGCACCTCAATATAGGCATCGAAAGCAAGTGCAGTGAAATACACCACGGCTGTGGATGAGAGCTTGACGTCGACTTTGTGTCTTGCCCGGAAGCCGTTGGTGAGATTTGTGAGGATGAGAGCAACAAGAGACTCTTGGAGAGAAGATAGGCCATAGTCTTACATGATCACCTGTGTAACTTTCTGCAATCATACAAAACAAAGAGAATACTTGTGTGAAGATTATATTTGGCAGCGTATAGAAGAAATTATACCCACTGCACTTCTTGTGGTCTCTTCTTAGCTTCAAATTATTTTTCTCTTCTTCCCTTCCTTTTCTTTCTCTGCTCCTCCCTTGCTCACTGTTCTTTTCCTTTCTCTCCTTGCGTGTTTCTCTCTGCTAGTTGCTCTATAGCTTTTCTGCTCTCTACCTTTTTTTTTTTACTTTTGTTGCTTCTGCTGCCCCCTCCTTGTATCTCTTCACGTTGGTGTCTTTATATAATAACATAGTTGCTTCTCAGAGCTATCTTTCCTCAAAACTTGTAATTTAAATTTTGAATGACAAGATTTGAATTTGGATAACAAGCTTATCTTGCACTTTGAATAGTTTGACCAGCAGTGAGTCCATAGTTGCTTCACGTTTGGACTTTTTCAAAGCTAGTAAACTTTGAATAGCAGTTCATCTCCCTCTGCTTCATTTGAAATCGTCAAAGTTTACTTTGAATGGCAATATCTCTTGGTTTGCTGTTTGAAATAGTCAAAGTTATAATAACTTGTACAATTATCATATTCTAGAGATAATCAAGCTAACCGAATTTGAAAGCTGCTGGACTCTTTCATTGTCGCATTAGACCCATATTTGCATTTTGGGTTCGTGAAATTTTTGATTTCAACAGTAATCTCACAAGGTTCATTTATGAACGGATCTACCTTATCGTTTTGAGAGTTATTGATTTAACTGCAAACTATAGTTGGTGTTAGTGGCATTCCTGAGTGAATGACCACGTGTATATATATATATATATATATATATATATATATATATATATATATATTTATATATATATATTTATGTGAAATATATATGTTTTGGTGGTTTTGTGGATTTATGGAAACAATATGCATGAATGATGCGTTTTATTGTTTTGGGTTGTGGCTTTTCGGAAAACAAATGGTGGGAAATGGTATTTCTATTGTTTTGAAAGGTGTTTGAGGATTTGGGGAGTTGCAGGTTGTGATTTCTCCTTTTGGGTTAGGTAACATTTTCAGGTCAGGTATGACCATTTTAATGTTTTAATCTGACAACCGGTGGTATGAGGATTTAAGAGTCACAGGTTGTGATTTCTCCGTTTGATTTGATTTAACTTTTGGGGTCCAGTGCGACTCGTTTAATGTTTTGATCTGAGGGTCAGGTTGGCCTAAGGATCCGGGGTTGCAGGTTGCATCCTCATGCAATGTTATATCGTAAGGTTGAACCTTGGTCGGGTGACAGGTTACGATTCAGTTAGAGCTCTAGTCTGTCTGCCATCGTACCTCATGGATCTAAGTAGGTTACTTAAGACTCCTGGGTACATATTTTATCCAGGTTGGACTAAAGAATCATATTCTATTTATTAGGTTAACGATAGGTATGATTGATGTGTGTTGATATTTTGTCCAGGTTGGATCGAAGATTCATATTCGATTTGTTAGGTTAACAATTGATACGAATTGTGTTTTGTCCAGGTTGGACCGAATTGTTGTTTTGTCCAGGTTGGACTGATTTATTGTTTTGTCCAGGTTGGACCGATTTGATATGTTTTGTCCAGGTTGGACCGATTTGTTGTTTTGTCCAGGTTGGACCGAATTGTTGTTCATCCAGGTTGGATCGATTTATCATATTTGAATTGTTAGGTTAACGATTTATATGATTTTGTCACGGTGTGACTTTCGTTGTTTCTTTTGGGAAAAGAGTATTGTTTTGGAAAGCACAGTATGTTTTCCTTATTCTCGAGTTGAAAGGTTTTCCTCGTTTTTGGCGTGAGTTGTGTATGGTTTGAGTTACTCATACGGGCTTGCAAAAGCTTACCGGGTTTGTTGTGTGGCAACCCGGTGCACCATTCAAACGGTGTAGGGGTTAATCCTGCAGGTCAAGGAAATCATGACTGAATCTGAGGTAGCGTGCTAGCAGCTTTACGGTAGGAAGTCAATTTTGTGACTTTACTGTTATTATGACTTCCGCTTGTAGTGAGCTCTGAGGAGCATTTATGTTTTATTTTGTTGCTGACAATTTAATTCGTAAGCTTATGTAATATATGACTTTGTGGGCGGGTCAATATTGATATAGTGAGTTCAAGGCATCAATATGTATGTAGTTTAAAGGGAAAAAGTTTTCAGGTACTTGGTATTGATGGTTGAGCGATCACGCACGTATAATTATAGGATTATATATCGATTTTTAATTGTGTTAAAAATCAGGAGCGTGACACTTGATCTTTGTTTTCCTAAAAAAAAGTAATATTTACACGATCATCAGGTGACTGGTCATTTGCTATTGGATTTAATATTAAGAATTGATATTAAAAGAATAAATTTTAAGTTTCAATCTCAGTTACTAAAGTTAAATTTAATAGTAAATGGCTACAAAATTCTCTGTCACTGGTAACTGTGTGATCATCACTGTTATTTATTATGCACTTTCGTTTTCTACTTCTTTTTTTTTTTAAAGGGTTTTCTACTTCTTATATTTTGATGAAAGGCCATCACATTTGTATGTATTGATATATTGCATTATTTATTAGTATTTTGGCACGTGTTTATATGCATTTGCTATTGTTTTGATATATTAGAGGAAAATCGAATCTTTGATCTATTTTAATTCTAACTGTGTTTTCAATCCTTTCTCACCACTTCGGCTAACTCTTTACTTTTCATTTATTTATTTTTTTGAAAAAAAAAATTATTACTTTTACTTTTTTTAGAGGAATATTTTTATTGAATGAAATCAACGAGTACAAGAGGATACATATCCTTTTAAGCAAAGACCAGGCCATCAGATTAGTCCATGCATGCCCAATTACTACCCTTTTACACTACTAATCATTTTAGATAATATCCATGCATGTTAATTATATTATTAGCGTTTATCATTTTCAGAAGTTTGAGTTTTGATGAAATTCTTGACACCAAACATGAGGCCTCAATTTTTGTAGTTGTGGAGATTAATGACTTTATATATATATATATATATATATATATATATATATATATATATATATATATATATATTTGTCTGAACATTTTTAAGCAAAAAAAATTACTTGTAACATAAGACTTTTTTATTTTAATATTTTTTAACTTTTCTACTGAAAAATGAAAAAAGAAAAAAAAATTATATAAGCTAAATGCGAACAATGTTTATAGAAGGGGAGTGAAATAGCACCCCATTTTTTGCAAACTACACCCCTCCCCTCCATGAGTGTTTCACAATTCACATTACGAAAGGAAAGTGGGTGTGGTTTGCAAAAAATGGGTGTCAATTTCATCCCCTTTACTAAAATGATTATATTGACCATTATACATACGTGTGTACGTGTGTGTGGAGCTCTTTTTGACCTTCATTTCTTATGTAGTTTGAACAAAAGAGAGGGCATTCTGCTTCAGCTATGGAACTATACATGAAAGAGCATGGTGCTACAGAAAAAGAAGCCATAGTGGAACTAACTAATCAAGTGAATGATGCATGGAAGGTCATAAACAAAGCTTGCCTCCACCCTACCCGAATCCCATTGCCGATTCTAATGCGACCTCTCAACAATGCACGTGTGTCAGAAGTTTTCTACAAGAATATAGACTCCTTTACGGGCCCTGGGGCTGAGCTCAAGGGTTTTGTGACTTCTCTGTTTATCAAACCTGTGCCAACTGCATGAGCTTAACCATCATTTGGAGTTTTGCACTTTGTTATGTATCTTATGAATGTATGAACTTCCCAATTTGTGCAGGGAAAAATAAGCCTATTAGTACTTTCTGATTATGAGTTTTTTTTTTTTTTTTAAATGTCTTAATAAAGTACGTTCTGATCGTGAGTTTGTTACTAAAGAATAAGTGTGATTGAATATGTGTACCATATATTGCATTTTAATTTCTTTACATTACTTTCTTTAAGTTTACCCCACTTATCCCATTAAGTTTTTTTAATTCTCTCTTAGCTAAAACACTCTAAGGAGGTATTCCCTAATACCCATTAAGATTTTTGTTTTTGTTTTTTAATACCATTTTACCCTCACCCTTTGTTATTTAGAGAGAGAGAGAGAATGGAAGAGAGAGAAACCATATGAGACTTCGCCGGAGCCGGTCACCGGTCGCCGGATTTCGATCACTAGTTGCCGGAATCCGGCCAACTTTAGCCAGAATCCGGTCACCAACCGCTACCCACCGGAAATTTCTGAAAACATGTATTGCCCCAAATCCCCAAATAGACGTCTATTGTCCCCCAATAGAGGGGCAATAGATGTCTATTGCCCCCCAATAGACGTCTATTGGCCCCAATAATCTATTGCCCTCTAATAGACGTCTATTGACCCCAATAGTCTATTGCCTTCTGAAGTTATATACAAGTATTTTTATTCATACCTTGACACTTGGTATGTGGTCCTCTAAAATTTTTGTAAAAACTGAATTCTCTCTCCACACTTGTAAAAAACTGAATAAAAAAAATAAAAACAGAGTCCAGTCTTGGACCAAGTCCTTAGTCTTCCTCTTCACCCTCAGTCTCTCTTTGCATTTCTTCTTTGTTTCTCCTCTCTCCCACTCAGGAGCAGATCACCAAAAAACCTTGACTAAAACTCTATACTTGATCATTGTAAAATATGCACTCATAAATTGGGAGTTTAATAATAGTCTATTAACTACTGATCGAGAACTTAGAACTCTGTTTTTTATTATGCACTTTTCTTCTCGGTTAAGCATTTCAGTAAGTAAATGGACAAGTATCAATGAAACTCAACCATCAAACGGAAAATTTGTCTCAAATTACAAGCGTACATTATCTAAAATTCTGAATTAACATATAAGTCACCAATATAAACAGACAAAGGTCACCAACATTACTAGAAGAGTACCAATCCAACCAATTATAATCATGTTTCTGTAGGAGAGCAATAAACTCAAAGTTAGAACATTAAATCTCAAAATTTGAATTATGACTAAATTCAGTTTAAGTACACTCTAACTTTAGGTTGAAAATCATGTTAGTCTCTTATGATTTAATTTTATCAGCAATACCCCTACACTTCCACCTTTAATTAGTCGTGTTCCATGTTGGTTCATCTAAATTGGCCGTCAATTGATAATGTGGCTTTGACAAGTTGATATATTTTTAGTGGTTAGGCCCACATAAAGGGCTAAATTAATTCTCATAAAAAACCGCAGCTATTAAATTTGGCCAATTAACTTCATGGAACCAAGCTTGAACTCGATCATGAACTCATAGGGGACAAGCACTACAGGAAAAGTGATTTTTCGCTTCTCATTGCATAATCATTTACATTTGTTCAACTTCACACACTTTTACTATATTATTCATTCACTAGTTATGGAAAATAAAATATTTAATATAAATTTCTAAACAATGCTCACATGAAAACAGTTGGTCACATTCCCTTGTGTACAATATCCTCAAATAGTCTTCTTCTTTTTTTTGGTATAACGAAGATGATCTAATTTAGTTACTTGATTGCCGGTATTCGCTAATTTACCATTAATGCTTGATTAACATATTGAGATGACATGCTTAATTATTGAAATATTTAATAACTGGTCTGACAGATGAGCTGATGATGCTAATTAAGTCATTAACCAATTTTGCCTTAAACAATCAAGGAAGACCGGGCCTTTATTTTCATTCAAGGAACAGTTTAAACTTTAAAACTACTAAGCAAGTTGGTCTTTGAAAACGAACAAACAAAGGTTTTAAAAATCGAACCAAATTGTTATAAATAAAATAAAATAAAAACCAAAACATCACAAGTTAACAACCATGATCAATGTCAACTGAAAGAATTTTAGACCTTTTACCTATTTCCAGATTCTTGGATCCTCTTCTTGCCATAGCCTGATCCTTGGTTGTCCCATGAGTTTAAAAATGGACCATGGATTGAAAATCTAACAACTTATAAAAGGACACCTCAGCAAATTTACTTAAAAACCTTCTTTTTTTTTTCTTTTCTTTTTTTTGAGAATATACTTGAAAACCTTATTAAATGGGATATACGCTGTAAACGCCGTTTGTTAGTCGTTTCACCGTCAATTCATCTGCCCCATTCCCTATTTCCCTTCATCAGTTCATCTCATACTTCATAAAATCTTTACATGTTTCTCTTCTCCAATTCCGACTACAAATCTAGATTTGGATTTCGGTCACTGTAACAAGGCTAGGTCTATGCTCTCACCCGATCTGAATAGTAGTGACAAAGCCAAATTGGGGCCAAGTGGAACCCATGACCCAGTAAGAATGATATAAATTTTATTTATTTTTGAACATTACCAATTGCCAATTTGGCATAATGGTCTAGTATCCATTGACTTTTACACCAGGTCCTTGGTAATTCGAAACTGATTTTTTTTTTTTTATCATTTCATGTGGCTTTCAACTATAACACTAATTTTTTATTATTATTATTTTATTTTTTTTGACATTGAGAGAGTAACACAATACTTCCTTGAGTTCCATGAAGAGCAACTGATCTTAAATTAACCTTATACTGAATTTTTTATTTATTAAAATTTTGTTATATATTTTGAGTTTCAATCTTTTTTCTTTTTTTTTTTCAATTTCTAAGTGCCCCATCTAGAATTAAGTTCCAGCACCGCCACTGTTGAGTAGCTTAAGCAAAGATGATGAATAATTCAAACAAATAAAACCAGATCGATGAGTATGGTCTATGCTCTCACTTCTCATCATAAATGATCTATTTTCTTTCATCTCGGGATGATGGGTTTGAATTCGGGTGATTTCTTTCTTTGAAATGTTGGTTGAGGTTACTTTTTGTATTTTATTGGATTCAGTGAATTCCGTTTATTATTTGGATTTTTAGTTAAATGATGGTTGGGTTTGTTCAATTTGTACAGGATAAAAAAAAAAATTGCAGAAGTTAGGTTTTGGTTGATTTTTCTTCTTGTTATGATTTCATTTTAACTGATCACTAGTCCATAAGACAAAAGAGAGAGTGTTCTTGCTGTGACCATATGTCTGAATGTTAGTCGATCTGCAAGGATTATGATTATGAAAACCAAAGAAGAACAAAACTAATTCGTAGCCCAGAAAAAGAAAATTACCATAGCTATTATTGTTGCAGAGGAAAATGATAGAAAAGACACGAGAAAGATGACAAAGAAAGATTATATGAACCGTCGATGGGATCTAAAAGAGTTCTGGAGCGATGAAGGGAAAGAACTGAAAAAATTGATGCTTTCTTGCCTTAACAAGATTCTTTTTTCATTTTTTTTTTCCTTTGGCAAATAGCCGTCATTTGCAGAACAGACCCTATTTAATGAGATTTTAGTTCAATTTGTTGAGGTGTCATTTTATAAGTGTTTAGATTTTCAATGAACGGGTCACATTTAAAGTCAAGGACAACCAAGGTTCAAACTATGCCAAAGTGAGGATCCGGATTCTACTTCCCAATGCTTGATTAACAAAAGGAAATGAGATGCTTAATTATTGAAATATTTAATAACTTGTCTGACAATTGTGCTGATGATGCTAATTATATAGGTCATTAACCTCAAACATTTAACATATAATTATAAATATAGGCTTCATACGTATATATTTAACGATGAGAGCATCTCGATGTGGATATTAGTACTAACAATGAATAATTTTTTTGACCAAAAAAAAAAAAACAATGAATAGTTTGACCACGTATTGCATGTGGTTGCAAAACATAAATAATGAAACAAATCCTTTCAAAAAAAAAAAAAAAAAGGGTTTTTGTCAATTTACCCCATTTCTAGGGATTTTTTTCCCACTAACCCCATTAAGTTTTTTTAATTCTCTCTTACCCAATACACTCTAAGGGAGTCTTCCCTAATACCCCATTAAGAGTTTTTTTTTGTTTTTAATTTTTTTTTTAATACCATTCTACCCCTAACCCTTTTGTTACTTAGAGAGAGAGAGAAAAAAATGGAAGAGAGAGAAACCATAGGAGACTTCGCCGGAGCCCGTCACCGGCCGCCGGAATCCGATCGCCGGATTCCGGTCGCGGGCCGCCGCCCACCGAAATTTGCTAAAAATCTCATCGAAAATGTTTTTTTGCCCCCAATAGACGTTTATTGCCCCGATAATAGACGACTATCAGCCATATATTGCCCCCCAATAGAAGACTATCAGCCATGTATTGCCCCCCAATAGACCTCTATTAGCCATGTATTACCCTCCAATAGAAGACTATCAGCCATGTATTGCCCCCCAATAGACCTCTATTGCCCCATATTGCCCCCAGTAGACGCCTATTGCCCCGATAGTCTATTGCCCCAATACACGTCTATTGCTCCCCAATAGAGGGGGAATAAACCTCTATTGCCCCCCAATACACGTCTATTGCACCCCAATACAATTTTCGGTCGCTGGAATATGAACTAGTCTTCTTAAAATTAGACAAATAAAACTTTAATTAGATAAAAAAAAAAATGAGAAAATTACATCAATTCAAAACATCTATTGCCCCCCAATAGACGTCTATTGCTCCCCAATAGATGTTTCGATTATCAAAACGGGGACTAATTTTCCTAAAATTACACAAATAAAACTTTCATTAAAGAAAAAAAGAGGAGATTACATCAATTTAAAACGTCTATTACCCCCCAATAGATGTCTATTAGCCCCTAATAGACCTTTAACAAGCCTCTATTGCCCTAATAGGAACCTTTTTTCCCTTCCATTTTTCTTTCATTCTGGGCTTCTGCCCCCATTTTACCCAAAAAAAAAATAAAAAATTTGAGCTAACAGTGAACTTGCTACGATAGCCTTATAGGTGTTTAATTGCACTTGTCTAGTGATTTGTGTTAGCGGGTCCGCTACATGCTTACCTCATAGAACAGTTCCTTCTTGGAATCCTATCTAAACCTCTTTACTCATTCACCACCAGTGAGCTCGATATTAGCCATGGCCGCCACTACTGTGAATATGAACCTACGCCACTGCCATGGCACGACGACAGCGATGGTGGTAGATCCATGTGGCGACGGGGAGAGAAAGACCCGACGTCGTGGGCAACTGTTCGGCGAAGAGAACGAAGAGGATGACGCCGCAGGACCACGCGTCAGCCTTTGGATCTGTCGCACCCGACCCGGTACAGAACCTCCGGCTCCATGTACGCCGGCATCCCGCAAGACGTGTGGAGGAGGCCGTCCTGGAGCTGCTCCGGCAAATCGGAGGGTCCGTAATCGAAAACCTTCAGTTTCCGGTGCCTTCGAGGTTCTGAGGCTTGGCGTTGCGGTGAGCAGCACCGTTTTCGTGGTAGAAGTGGAGGGTCGTGCGATGGGTTACTGAGCTTTCGTCGAGAGAGAGAGAGAGAGAGAGAGAGATTGATGTTGATGGCAGTCATTGTAACTCTTTAATTGGTTTGAGGGCGAAATGGTCCTTTCATGTTAAATTGGGTATGAGGGAACAGAAATCTCTTGCTGGGGTAAGTGGGATAATTTTTCCTTATTTTGGGGCTTTGGGTCAAGGACCTAAAAAAAGGGTTTTGGGTCAAGGACCCAAACAAATTAACGACTAAGCTTCATATGTGATATGCCCGGTTCAAATCTTATAAATCGATCATCCCTCATACCCAAGTACATCGATTTAGAGTCATAGAGAAGAAGATGGTAAATCTCCTCCAAATGCTGGAACTGAAACTGAATGAAACCTTCTCAGTCCTGCTGCAACCCTTTTCCCTCAGATATTTACTACTTCTGGCCATTTTCCTCATTCTGTTTTACAGATGGTCTTCTTCTTATACCAAATCATCATCTGTACCACCATCTCCACCAAAGCTGCCTGTGATTGGAAATCTCCACCAACTAGGGTTGCTCCCTCACCACTCTCTTCAAACCCTTGCACAACGCTATGGGCCTGATCTAATGCTCCTTCATTTCGGAAGTAGGCCGGTCCTTATTGTCTCGTCTACCGAGGCTGTCTCCGAGATCTTCAAAAACCATGACCTCACCTTCTCTGATAAACCCAAGTATATCTTCGTAGAGAAGCTTATGTACAATTACAAGGACATCTTGACGGCACCTTATGGTGACTATTGGAGGCAGGTGAGGAGTTTATGCGTCTTAAATCTGTTGAGCAACAAAAGGGTCCGTTCGTTTCGTGCTGTGAGACAAGAGGAAACGAAACTCATGATGAGCAACATTGAACAGTCTTGTAGTACTGAAACATGCTCCTCCTCGTCATCATCATCGGTTTTGAATTTAAGCGAAATGTTTATGAAGCTTACTAATGATGTCATTTGTAGAGTCGCTATGGGTAGGAAGTACAGCGATCGGGAGGAAGGTCGTGGGAGGATGTTTATGGAGCTTTCTACAGAGCTGTCAGATTTGTTCACAAAGGTCAATATTGGTGACTATATCCCATGGCTTGCTTGGTTCACCCGTGTGAATGGTTTAGATGCAAAACTAGATGATCTGGCTAAGCGGATGGATGCCTTCATTGATATGGTTATCCAAGAGCATATGGATAAATCAAACAATGGAAATGATGGTGATGATAACGAGGACAAAAAGGATTTGGTGGATGTTTTGCTTTCAGTTCAGAAAGAAAATGCACTTGGTTCTCCTATTGATCGAGTTAGCGTAAAGGCTATCATCCTGGTATGTAACTAACAATCTCTCTTAATTCACTTACTCTGACTTTAGCGTCATATATTTACCACTTGCTTGTTTTCTTGTATGAATGAAAGTCGTCACTTGAATTTGTTCATATAGATGCATGTCAATATCTTACTGGGGTCTGGAAATTAGTAAGACAAATAAGTTTCTTCAATTCAAAACCTTTATCTTCAGCTAGGTAGAAGAGGGAGAGAAATAAACTTCATATGCTCCAATGTTTTTTTTTTTCTGTTCTTCCTCATTTTTAACAATTTTCATTTTAACTAAAATATATATATATATATATATATATATATATATATATATACAGATCCTATCCAGAGCGGAGCTCCGCTTTGAAAATTAACGTGTGAAGTTCGAGTTTTCGGTCACTTTTCGGTCGCATATCCACATCTCGACCGTTCAGTTTTTAGATACTAGTGTATAGACCGTTCAGTTGAATTTATATATATATATATATATATATAGGGTGCGGCTATTGTCACCCTACCATTTTCTTAGTTCACCCAACAAACATTTGAATTATTAAAAGACTATATTAGCCAAGCGCAAAATGACTAATAAGTACACTAATTTTCTAAAATCCAAATCTGTAAGAAAAATAAATACATAACAAATTAATTAAATACAAATTTAATGATATTAGTCTTTATCATCTCTACCCAAATTTGAATTTATTATTTTTTTCGTCTTTTTTGCATCCTCACAATTAATTCGTTTATTCAATTCACAAAACCATTAATTAGTGTTAACTTCATCAAAATATTTGCAATACCCTTTGTGAACACCGAAAGTAAAAATCAAAAACATGAAGAAAAAAAAAAATCAATCTCTTCTTCATTGCTCATTGTTATTAACTTACTAATTTTTTGACATCGATTGAAACAGACGACATCGAAACTGAAAGAAGAAAAAATTTTCAAAATGGAAGTAAATCAGATTATGATAGATTTTCGTTAAAAAAAATGTCTTTTTTAATTGGATATGACATATGAGGATATTCTGGGAAACAGAAATGGATTATATAAGTAAATTTAATAATTAAAATCAAAATGTAGGGTGTAATGAGCAAGTAGGGTGAACAAAGAAAATGGTAGGGTGACAATAGCCGCACCCATATATAAATATAGACTTAAACTTGAAATTTGAAGATGTTTATATTTTGAGCATGTATAATAATCTAAACCACTCATTATCTAATTTATAATCCTATAAAAAAATTAGTCAAATCAGAAAACGTTTAACTATTTGATTAGCACCATTTACATTTTAATGTTATCTAACGGCTTATTTTTGTTTACACAATTTCAATGACCACATGATTATCGATTTGGTTGAATTTTTGTAGACATAATTCTTACATAGGAATCTAAAGGATCAACGGTTGAAATTGTTAAATTAGATTTTATATTAGTGAAAAATAGTATAAAAAAAACCTCATACATATATATGTGTGCGCGCGCGCACAGATAAGCCCTATATATATAAGTATATAACACTTTACGTATTGGAGTATAAATTAAACATTAGCTAATTATATTTAACTTTTACACAATTTAATTAGCTTTTAAAAATAACAAATATTTTAACTAACCAAATGTTTTTGTAGGATATTTTTGTGGGTGGCACTGACACCACATCTACCGCACTAGAGTGGGTAATGTCTGAACTTTTAAGAAATCCAGGGGTGATGAAGAAATTGCAAAATGAAGTTAGGGGCATAGTTGGAAATAAAAAGAACGTAACTGAGGAAGATTTGGTTGGAATGCCCTACTTGAAGGCAGTAACCAAAGAGAACTTTCGCTTACATCCTCCAGCTCCGTTACTATTGCCTAGGATGTGCAACAAAGATGTGAAAATTAAAGGTTACGACATTAAGGCTAATACACAAGTTATGATTAACGCATGGGCGCTTGGAAGAGATCCTAAATCATATACAAATCCGGAGCAGTTCAAGCCAGAAAGATTCTTGAATAGTACCATAGATTATAAAGGGAATAACTTCGAATTAATGCCATTTGGTACTGGCAGACGAGGCTGCCCTGGAATTCAGTTTGCTACGGTTCTTGAAGAGCTTGTTTTGGCAAATATTGTGCATAAGTTTGACTGGGCTTTGCCTCATGGTGCAAAAGAAGATGATTTAGACATGACTGAAACTGCAGGCACAACTGCCTGCAGAAAATATCCTCTTAAGGCAATTGCTACTCTATTTTGAGGTGGATTCCTAAGAGAGATTTTCTTTTTAGGCAAAGTTGTCAAATTACTTCGTACTTCGCCACAAACTGTAAAATTTTCCTTCATGTTTATTTCTATAACCATGTCTATATTAAACTGTTAAACCATGTCTATATTAAACTGTTAGTTCATATTCTCAAGCCAATTTCATCATTTTGTTTCAATTACAATGGAGAAGATTGTATACACCGACAGTGTAAGTGCACTGTCAGTTATTTTAATCTAAAAAAAAATAACAATCACTCATTTAATCACACCCCTTTATATATTTTAAGGACAATACTTCGCTGACCAGGGCTGGTCAGCCAGTGCTAACCATGGCTATCGTGGCTCTCTCAAAGCCCAACACGTGTGTTTTTTTTTTTTTTTTTCTCCATCTGAATGGAGTGAATTCCTTCTCTTCCTCCAGCTCTCTTCTTCCTTCTCAAATCCTAAGGAAAATCCACAATTGCTATCCAAACCCAAACAATCTACTCCAAGGCCAGCCCAGGAATCCAAACTAGAAATGAAGAAAGAAGGCAAAGATTCAGCGCGCAGCAGGCACCGATAGCGAAGAAACTGTTCGTGGTGGCCGGAGTCGAGCAGTGGCCGGAGTCAAAGAAACTGACACTGATGGCAGAACCCTTTATGCTTCTTCTTTCTTGTTTGATCTCTTCCCCTTTGCTTGTTTCTTTGCCCACAGACCCTTCTTGTGATTATGATCATCACCATCCATTGATTTTGGATTTGGGATTTGATGAGGGACAGAGGAAGAATGGATCTGATATTCTGATGGCCGAGGAAGAAGAGAAGGAATTCAGCTGTTTGTGTTGTTGTGTGTTTGGGGAGAACACGTGTCGATCTGCGAAAAAGCCACATCGTGGTTGGTTAGGATGGGCTGACCAGGGCTGGTCAGCCAAGTATTATCCATATTTTAATAGTCTCAACCCCATTTCCCTCTCCTAACTATCCAAGTATTATCCATATTTTAATAGTCTCAACCCCATTTCCCTCTCCTAACTATCTATTGGAGAGTATGGACCCACAATATATGGAAACCACAAAAGGAAGAACGTAACAAAAGGCAAGTTTTTCTCCCAAATCAATTATATTCATCTATTTTTCATTACCCTCAAGTTTTACACGTCTCCATATATGAGGGGGGAAAAGGCAACAAATTTTACCAAGCCACAACACACAAACATGCAGAAACGTTTGACACTGAACCCAGTAAAGCAAAAGCCTAATCAGGAAGATCACTAAGATCCATGGTGGGTGAGCCATTAATAAGTCCCAAATTAAAGGGCAGCAGAGATAGTAGCTGCCCGACCATACTCAAAAGTAGCGGTTGCTTCCCAATATGACATTGCATTTCTTATTTTCTTTACTTATTTATTATTTATTTATTTATTTTATTTTTTTGAGTAGAAATGAGAACACTTTATGTATAACGAAATTAGTAGCATTACAAAAGAATCTGTTACAGAGTGACCCAGAAAATATAAGGAATACTACACTACATATACGCCTAGCCGCATAAATAAGTACACATAAAATAAGAGTACAAGGAAGATTAAAAACCAGCTTCATTAAACCCTTTTCTCTACTTCAAGTGGTAAACCAATCTACCTATCAACTTTTGAATGAGAACCCTCATTAAGATGAGATAACAAAGCCCTCCTCACACCAGCATTGAGAATCTTTAGACCCATGAGGGAATGGTTTTTTCTTTAGACACCGAAGAGCGTTGCAGACCCTGCTCTGCAGAAGATAATTGGGCATTTTTAGCCCTCCTCACCCTCATTATGCTTCGAAGTATAATCATGGTAGAACAAAAAACTTTAGACCTATCTTTTGAGAAAATTTTACATTTGATTTGCAATGGAGACATGGGAAAAAAAAATATGAGTTCAGTTATCATTCGAGCCCCTTTGAATCCATTATTCTTAGTAAGATTCTAACTAAAATTATTTGATGTATTTAAATCCATCGAGGAACTATAGAACTTTACAACATCCTAATAATGATGGCCTTATGATTATAAACATGATTTGTTTTACTATATTATGCTAGTAAATCATAATTTTGTCTTCACACGAAAATTGCAACTCATTGCATTCAATATTATCTAGAGCATCTCCAAATTTTGTGTGCATCATCAGTTGCAGTGTGAAAGCTTGTGGCTGAAGTGGATAAAACGCTAATTCCTTTTTTTTCTTTTTTGATTTGAGGATGATGCACTTGGATTAAGAGTCATAAACAAACAAACATTGAGTTTCGTACTTTGCAAAGTATGAGGACAACCTTTACAATTTGGATTCAGTTGGGTGAAAGTGATTACCTGGGAAGCATATTCTTTGTCTAATAATATAGGTCATTCCACTTATTTTTCCTTCATTTATAGGTAAAAAAAAATAATTTATTGTATAATAATGTTTAATTCATGATTGAATTGCCAAATAGAAAAAATAAAATAAAAAATAAACAGATTTCCAAGGAAATGTAGTTAGAGTAATTTATAAAAAAAAAAAAAATTGAATTAAAGTAATAGAAAATTTGAAGAAAGGTGTGAATAGAGAAAAAGGAGGTGTGAATACTGAATAGTACCACCCGTAGCCTACCTTGAACTGCATGACGTGTTTGGTTGGGAAAACATAAAGAACGACCTGTCGTTGAAGATTGATTTCTTGGGACGAGCCTTTAGTCTAGTCTCACTCCTCAGTCCTCAACCCAGCAACAGAGACAGACATGAATTCAGCACCTCATCTTCTTCTTCTTCAGCAATCTCTCCCGCCAATATCTTCCCTACAAAACCCAAAACCCACACTGAGACCCTCACTCCCGGCGCATAATAGCACCCCCGGCGCACGAAAATCCACACCAACTTACATAACAGCTTGCGCCAAAACAACACGAAAAACAGGAGGAAGAAGAAAAAACCCTGATGACTACCACGCCACTCTTACAGCTCTCAACTCCAAAGGCCGCTTCCCCAGAAAATCACTCGGCCAGGTTTTTCCAATCTTCACAAAAAAGTTTCCTGTTTTAGTCAATTTTGTGTTCTCTGCTTGGTTGCTAAGATAAGGTGGTTGGGAAGATAAGATGCTAGTTTGGACCCAATTGTGTATTGTCAGCTGTGAATTGTAAGTAGTTATTTGGTTTAGTTACTGGGTTTTGAATTTGGTTGGTGGGTTTTGTGTGCATTTGCAGCATTATATGTTGGACTCAGAGATCAATGACCAGCTTGTGGCTGCGGCCGAAGTTGGGGAAGGTGATGTGGTGTTGGAAATTGGGCCGGGAACTGGTTCTTTGACTAATGTTCTTATCAATGCTGGTGCAACTGTGCTCGCAATCGAAAAGGTTGCTACTTTATTGCTTATGAGCTCTACAAGTTTTTGTAATGTGATTTTGTTTTGGTTGGGAAAGATGTAAAATAATTAGTGAATATGCTTTCCTATTTCTGTATGAAACTTAACACTTATGTTTTATGAGCTTTAGGATCCATACATGGCTACTCTTGTAAGCGAAAGATTTGCGCAGACTGGTCAGTTGAAGGTAAACCATACTTTGGTGATATTTCGCTTTGTGTTATGTAGTATGAAATGAAGTCAGAAAATTACAACTTCTGTGGCGTTCTAAACAAAATTGGAATTTATTTGTCTCTAAAGTAACATCATTTGAATTTCTCTTCTTCTGTGTTTGAATTCTTTCTGCTGATATTGTGTTGTCAATCTGTAGGTTCTACAAGAGGACTTTGTCAAATGTCATATTCATTCACACATGTCATCATTATTGAGAAGTATAGAGTCATCCGGTGCAAGTTCAAGACATGCAAAAGTAAGAATTATACTTGTTTGCTTAAATGAATTTGCTCAAATGGGAGCAGTTGGTCCCTTGTTTACAGTTTCCCAAGTCTTCGTCCTACTTTTGTAAAGCATCAAATGGACTAATTGAGTTCCTGGATTGCAGGTAGTCGCTAATATACCCTTTAATATAAGTACAGATGTAGTCAAACAACTTCTTCCAATGGGTGACATCTTCTCTGAAGTAGTTCTCTTACTCCAGGTTAGCATTATTCTGTGATCTATGATTGTAATTGTTTACTCCTTCTATTCATATTTCATATTCCTTTTACTGTTGTGATCATGTTATCATCATCGGGTGACTAGCTAACAAGCTTAATACAAGAGTGTACAATTTCTGATCTTCTAGGACGATAAATATCAAAGCACTCTAGACTTTTACAGTGCCTCGGCTCTCAAGTTATGGATCTAATATGATCATGATATGATTCCTTCTGCTACAATGATATATAATTTTAGGAGGAGACAGCTTTCCGCTTGGTGGAGTCATATCTGCGGACATCTGAGTACCGGCCTATCAATGTCTTTGTCAATTTCTATTCAGGTATGTCAATTTGATTTCTATTTAAATTGGACATGGTAGCCAATTGATCATTTAAGTAAATCATTTAAAGCTCTTGATGGTGTAGCAAAGCAGAAGCTATAATTTGATAAGATGCAAGTGTATTCTCATTTTCTTTAATCAGTAATGACTATTAACACTACTAGGAGCTAATAAATATTACAAGGACAAGTTGGCTATGTCGGGTGCAGGAGGGTTCTAGATGCTCTGTAATTAAGGTTATTATCTCAAAATTTTGTTGGAATTTTATTCGATTTTTGTTTGTCTTTGTGATTTTCTCCTTTCAGATCCTGAATTTAAATTTAAGGTCCCCAGGACAAACTTCTTTCCTCAGCCTAATGTAAGTAATTTATCTCACATAACATGTGTGATTTAACAGTGCTAGTAATACACTTGTTCCTTTTTTGGAATGAGTTGATAACATAACCGCACAATTTTATTGAATCTTTTAAACAGAATACTGCCAAAACTGGAGTACCAAATATGGAAATTGACCTGATTTATCTTATGCTTCAGGTTGATGCTGCTGTTGTTAAGTTTAGGCTGAAGCAACCTACACAGTATCCCCCAGTTTCCTCTACTAAAAGCTTCTTCTCAATGGTGGTTTCCTATCTCCAGATGCTAATATATAATTTTCAGAATATATTGCTTAGAGAGTCCTGTCAGGAATATCGAACCTTTGAAATTTCTTAGACACGGCAGTCGGATTTATGGTTTCAATAGTCATTCTAGTTAGAACAGCAATATCATTTCACTCTCCAACAGGTCACAAGTTAGGATAGGGTATTTCCCTTTTGTAGATTTTTTTGTTGCCAGCAAGATCAACTGGACATTGCTTCTTTTTGTGAAGTTTTCCTTTACTCACTAGAGTGCTTAACCTGTTGTATATTGACGCAGGTCAATTCAGCTTTTAATGGGAAACGCAAAATGTTGCGGAAATCACTTCAGCACATATGCACGCCCTCGGAGATTGAAAGTGCTTTGGAAAATGTTGGTCGACCTGCCACGGTACTGCTTAGCAATATGTGCAAAAAGCGTTCGTAATCCCATGGATCCTGGAATCTGTTCTGCTACTTAATTTTTATGATTGTCTTGCAGTCAAGACCAGAAGAGCTAACCACGGATGATTTTGTGAAGTTGCATAATTTGATTGTGAAGGAGTAGCTATTTGTGCTTTCCCTGGAAGACCTGTGGTATCAAATGCAAGCTAGCCAGTTCCCCAGATACTGCATATTTCGAAGAGTGAACGCAACAGTATACAAGGCAAGCTGGACAAATTCCATTATTCTGCTGATGGAACGGGCAAATGGGAAAAGAAATGGATCGTTAGCAGACTTGTTCTGCAAAACTGGTTTTCAGGGGCCCTATCAGTACTACTTAAGCAGAATCATCAGTTCTTTAGTCCCTAAACCATGTTCATAGTCGAAATAGTGATCATGATTCGTGTATTGTATTGTATAAATGTTTCTCATATTAAGACTGAGAGACACATTTGTATCCCATTTTTAAGATATACCAAATTGTATATTGTAGTGGACATGAAACTGTGTTTGTTGTAAGAATCAGTAAGAGGATCAATACCAATTGAAGTCGCAGAACAATTTTCTCATTCAACATGCTATTGATATTCGCCTACAATCTACATAATCATTCAAGTTCACAATGCTAAGCATTTATATTCCAGGAAGCTACTCATAGAAGACAAACCAAATCATTTCTTGTAAGCTCATCATCCAAATGCAACACACCTCCTCTGTTTTCCCCTGTTTCTGCTCTGCTTCATTTTCAATTTTTCACAAATGAAACTGGTACACAAGCTCCAATGCCCTCGACCTGGTTTCATGAGGATCAAAACCCACCACATTCCCCACAAGCCCATCACCATTGAGCCGCCTCTCCTCCGCCACAGCCGCCGCAGACGGCGAAAGCTGCCTCTTCCTCCCCCTCTTATTCTTAATAAAGCAGCTCCTCATCTGCTCCTCCACCCTCTCAATTGTGCTCTTGGAATTCTCCTCATCGCCGCCGAAGTCCATCGGATCATTACCGGTGGCGGAGGAGAGGGAGTTCTCGGCGGCGGGAGGCGGCTGGGGGATGTGGGTTGTGGAGAGGAAGGTGGAGAGGTGGTGGTGGGCTTGGTGGAGGGAGGAGTGGATGTGGAGGAGGTGAGTTGGGTCGGAGGTGGAAGGGAGCTGCTTGGCCATGAGGGTGGCTTGTTCAAGGGAGAGAATAAGGTTTGATAGTGGTGGTAGTGACGGCGGCGGCGGCGGCGGTTCTGACTCCGCCTCATCCATGGAGTCCATTCAAGTCTCAATAGAATCGACTTCAGTGAAGGTGAAAGAGACGAAAAAAGTTGTTTGCTTTAGGGGGT
Organism: Rosa rugosa; assembly: GCF_958449725.1. Lineage (NCBI taxonomy): Eukaryota > Viridiplantae > Streptophyta > Magnoliopsida > Rosales > Rosaceae > Rosa > Rosa rugosa. The sequence continues at coordinate 34,422,215 of NC_084825.1, forward strand.
TGGAGAGAATTGAGACTGAGAAAGGATCAAAGACTGCGTTTTCAAGACTGAAGCTAAATTTCTTTGGTGGTAAAAGCTACTATTTGCAACCAAGATTTTTTTTTTTTTTCCTTTCTTTTTTTTCTTTTGGACATTGTTACAATCTGCAACCAAGATTTGAGACAAGTAATTAAATCTTTTTTTTTTCCTGTATCGCTCTTATGCAGCAAGTTTATGGAATTCCTTGTTTGCTTTTAAATCCTTTTTTTTTTTTTTTTGAGTAAATGTGGATTTCATTAAACGCATGCCAAGATGACCATTACATATCCTTCTGCTGCCTTTAACTAGACAGATCAAGAAGTTGTAGTAAGAGAACTACTGTGATACATAGGGATAGACCACCTATATTTGAACTAATCGCTCACTTATTAAAGCGAGCCTATGACTATGGAGACACTAAGACATAGTGCATAGGCCTAGCACCACATATACCTAGTTTGTGCATTTGCCCTTCAAGCAAGGGCTAGGAGATTTTGTCGAAAACAATTGTCCAGTCCATTGAGAGATAGGGTCGAACAGCAGGGTGAAGTGGGCCTTATAGCTGCCCAAACTCTTGAAGATCCGAATTGACTCATTAGTGAAGAGCCCAAGCCCATTATGCACTTCTTTCATCTGCATTTTCTAGCCCATAACAACATTGAGGAGCCCATTGCCAAGAGCCTGAAGCATGGGACCAACAGTTTGCCCTAACCAATTTGGGCCCAAAACACTAGGGCAGTAGCACCACTGCCACAGTTCACCTCCGATCGTAGGACAGTCAATAGCTTCCATTGCAGCAGCAGAGCCACCACCAAAGCCACGAACTGCCCTGTTGCGGCCTACCACTTCCCAGAAACCATCGCCGGGTTGCCACAGACTAACCCATAGCACTAGGGAAGGGCAACCAGACTCCGTGGCCACCGCCACCATCACCGATACCTCTTTCGCATTGAACAGAAGCAAGGTCACAAAGTCGAGCTGCCTCTGGTATTAAGAGTTGTGAACAAAACAACTTCGAGACAGCCAAGCTGCAACCCATGCCCAGAGATCTGGAAATCGGGTTACCACCCAGACTCAAGTTGCCATTGAGCCACCATGACAAGCTAACCAACCACAGGATCAGTCTAACCAATAATAAACCAGAAGCATCATGCCTAGAAGGTAAGAAGAGGATCGGACCCAAAAGCCTTGGGATTGGAAGCCGGCCGGAGCCAACAGGTTCATCACCAGCCTGAGAAGGTGGCGTTAGTAATTGTGCGAGAACCAGCACAACTAGGGTTTTCATTTTTGTATCGTGACTAACGTGAAACATGTTTTCGTCTGCTTTTAAATCCTGTTCATTCCCCTTCTTTAATTAAGTGGATTGATACTCACTACAACACGAGTCAACTCTTTTGATCGAAAAATATTTACAATATGTTGGAATTGTGGGATCAAAGAAATAAGTTGCTATTTCAGCAAAAGCAAACCTACAATTATTCAAGAATGTTGTTTTTCATATTAATCAATTTCTTGGAAAATATAACCGAATTTTGGGCCTCCAAGAGCTAAGGTGGCTGATGTGGTTGCTGGGCTGGTGGGGACAGGTGATGGACCTGCTGAGCTTGTGGAGATGGGTGGGCCTGCATCTGCTAGTGCACATGGGCCTACTGCTACAAGAAGCGCAGTATTGGGGTGCGCAAATGGTGTCAGGGTGAGTGGAGCTTGCATTGGAGAAGCGGCTAAACCCTAGCTTGGCGGTGATACCTCATGAGTTTCATCTTGGTGAACTTGTGGAGGTCCCGTTTACTGTTAGGAAGACTCCGAAGAAGAAGGAACAACCTAAGAGTCGTCGGAACAAGCCTAAGTCTCAAGATGGAGAGTTGGAAAGCAAGAGGACCAACTTGATGCCGAGGTTGTTGGATACTGAAGAGCCTGAGACAGGTACTAACTCTGACCCCAAGGGGAAGGAGAAGGTACATGCTTAGGGTTTCAATAAACCAAGACATTATGGACGCGAGCCTTTGTGGTAGAGGTAATTTCTATAAGCTTTTCTAAGACATTTTTAATTGATATTTGTACCACAATTGCGTCCTTGGCAGATTAGACTAGATGAATATTTTTTTCCTTAGAGGGCGAAATTATTCTTGCTTAGGTTAGGCTTGCTGTTCAGCGAGCGTCCCTTTAGATCTTAATGAGTTTAATTGTGGCTTAGATAGATTTTATCCGGTTTATCCCGAAATTTTTTATGTAAGTTCTGTTAAACTCTGACATGTCTATCATGATTTGATTATTAATAAAATCAACCCTATTAAAAAAAAACTATTAATCAATTTCTTCAAGAATTTTGGAATGCCAATAAGATTGCCTCGTGGAAATATAACAATCATCACAAACAATTGATTGGTTAGAACACACCTAATGATATTTGTTATAAATTAATTTTTGATGGCTCATTATTTGTTGTTGAAAAAGCTTCTGCAGGATTTGTGATTCGCGATAACAATGGATCAGTTACTGTTGCAGGTTCTATTTTTGTTGGTTATTTCTCTGTTGGTTATGCTGAATCTATAGGTAAAGGCAGGTATGTTATGGGTTAAACGGCTTGGTATTCATCAACTTCAAGTCGAAGGCAATTTTCTTCTTTTAATCAAGAAAATTATTTAAGAAAATTAAAAAAAAATCCTAACCTTTTGACAATGACATCATAGTAATTTTAACGAAAAATTGTATTAATTCGTAATTACGCATGAAATCTCAGAGATTAGGTCAACTTCATTCTCCTTGGGCCTAAGCTTTGTGTCCTTATTTGTATAAATATTATACAAGATGAGTTTTCTGTTTTTTAAAATTTAGTCTGTTACTTATACTTAATTTTCTATTTTTTTTAACATGAAAATAAATTATCTCGAGATCCCACTTTATCAAAATTTACATATGGAATAACTAATTAACTCTATTTAGACAACATTTTGACCTAAATCTTTAAACTGATCTGCTACCATATTGGCTTCTCGGAAGATATGCCGAAAAGAAATATTTGAAAAACTAGCATGAAGATGCTAAATATCGTTAAGAATCAAATAAACTTTCCAAGGAACCTTGATAAACTTCCAAAATTCAAAAAAATTAGCTCGAGTATCCGAAAAATCCCCAAAAATTCCCACAACCTCGTCTTGTCGCGTACTTTATTATCAAACTCTTAAACCAAGAATTTCAACTTGTGAAAAATTTTTAAAAATATTCTCGAGCACTTAGAAATATGAGATCGTAAATTAATTCGTCAACGATTTCAACTTAGCTCGACAAATAAATCTCCAGGGCTCACAGTCTGACTCGTCCAAAATCGGCGAGTTGTGGCGGTTTGATGACCAGGGTCCGAGTTACGACTTGTTCGAGTTGAACAGTGGAGCTGGTAGTAACTTCTACCAGTTCTGCTACTGCTACTACTCTAAAGAAATAGTAGAACTGGAGGGGTATGAGTGCAATAGCAGAACTGGAGGAGTACGAGTGCAGTAGCAGAACTGGACGAGTACGATTGCTGTAGCAGAACTGGACGAGTACGAATGCAGTAGCAGAACAAGATCAGTAAGAGTGCAATAGCAGAACTAGACGGGTATAAGTGTAGCGAGTGCAGTAGCAGGATTAGACGATGACGAGTGCAGTTTCAGAACACAAGTACAAGTGTAGTATAACTACTCTCTTCTGCATTTTCTGCTGTAGTAGCTTAAATGTTCATATTCTTTGGAAGCAAACCCTCAAACATACTCCCAGACTCACAAGCTTCAAGATAAAACACTTTTTTTTTAGTCAAAGCGTAAAAAAAGTTGTAAGTTTATAATTCACCAAAATAATAGTTGACACCTATATTGAGGCTAGATTGTATATCAATTACTACTGAAGTGAAAACTCTCACCATGCTTTTGTAACCTTTAGAGTGTGCTTCTTTTTCAGCACATGTATTAGATCTTTAGCATAAACAACGTCACTTTCACTAGGCATCCTTGACTGTGTAGAATTGAAAGACAACTAAGCTCTAATAACCTGTGATCCCAAAGACATATGTGGAGCACAATACAGCACACATATCCTCAACCTATATACAATTTTAACTAATAGTTTCACTATTAGCCTTACAAAAAGAGCATAGATCAATTACATTACTGAAACAAGAAGTCTATTAGAATTATACAGCTTGCAACAATAACCAAGCAAAAATTTTAATCTTAAGAGGTAATTTAAGCGTCTAAATTTTGGCACGAGCCTTTAAATTAGGAGAGATTTGAGAAGAAATTTGAAGATCAGTATTAGGTGAAGATCCCTACAGAAGAAAGATTTTTGCTAAGGTAAATTTACTGCCCTCATTGATTAAATTATATTATGAGGAACATGATGTCGTAGCACACCGAGACGGCGAATGTTGCCTACCATGATCGCATCAACAACGTCTAGATGGGCATATCAACATCCCAGACTTTGGCCGCCGCAATCCGCAATGGTCCACGTCTCGAGTCGAGTGGCGAACCAGCTTGTGAGCTTTCCACATCCGAGCGCGGTACATCGCCAGCCCCTGTTCACTTCCCTCCTGACAATTTCAAGCACTCTTTGACTCTTTTTTTAAAGTCCTTTCCATTTTTTCCTCGTGATACTTGTTTGTTATCAGTCTCTCTCCCGTATATAGCCTTGCACAGAATTTACTGTCCTAATTGGGGCTGCATTTTCAAACACAGTATTGGGATGCCAATGGGTGTTGGAACCAAAAGTGCCCGTCTTTTAAATTCTCCATTTTCTTCCCAGTAATTATCTTAGCCAAGGATTAAAATATCTGTATTTACGTATCTATCGGAACTTTGAAAAATGAAGATATCAAAAATATCGGGGATATTTGTGAACCCCGGAAAAATTTATCGAGATAAAGTGAGATCGTTCGGAATAAATTTTACGATCTCGGTAATTATTAAGGTACTCAGGAATAATTATCAAAATTCTTCACAATGTGAAATCATAAAAGTTTGGACTCTATAATTAAGTATGCGATGCGACGAGTCCATGAGAATTTTTGGAGAATTTTTCGGATACCCGAAGTATTTATTATGAATTTCCGAAGTTTGGAAA